>NC_088338.1:39525000-39767500 GCF_036884655.1 Musa acuminata AAA Group
GATCGAGAGCACTAAGAGGGGGGGGGGGGTGAATTAGTGCAGCGGAAATCTTACAGCGATTAAAAACGAAAGCTGCGTTCGTTCGATAAAAACTATTATGATGCAAAAGATGATTCACAGTTTGTATCTAAGTGCAGTTTGAGCAGTTTGCGTCTAAATGCAGTTTTGCGTCTAAATGCAGTTTGCGTCTAAATGCAGATTGCGTCTAAGCACAGTTTGCATCTAGGCGCAGTTTGCGTCTAAGCGTAGATTGCGTCTAAGCGTAGTTTGCGTCTAAACACAGTTTGCGTCTAAGCGTAGTTTATGTCTAAACGCAGTTGGCGTCTAAGCGCAGTTTGCGTGTAAGCGCAGTTTACGTCTAAACGCAGTTTGCGTCTAAACACAGTTTACGTCTAAACACAGTTTACGTCTAAACGCAGTTTGCGTCTAAACGCAGTTGGCGTCTAAGCGCAGATGACAGTTTGCAGTTATAAATGGAATCAAGACGAAAACGTAAACTGCACAGAAACTCGTTCGTAAAAGCGCAGAAGACAGTTTGCAGTTATAAATGGAATCAAGACGTAAACATAAACTGCACAGAAACTCGTTCGTAAAAGCGCAGAAGACAGTTTGCAGTTATAAATAGATTCAAGACGTAAATGTAAGCTGTAATGTAAATATCGTACGAAAACACCTTTTTACGTCTGAATGTAGATTCGGAAAGATTAGAACTTAGAAACTTGTTCGTAAAAGCACAGAGAGCAGTAGCTATGTAGGAGGTTTGCAGTAATGATAAAGTGCTCAAAAATAAACGCAAACCAGAGATTTAGAGTGGTTCGGTCAGTCTTGACCTACTCCACTTTTGGCTTCCTCCACTGGCGAGGTCACCGACGTCAACTAGAGGCCTTCCTTCAATAGGCGAAGGCCAACTGCCCTTTTATAGTTTCTCTCCTTTTGACGGGCTCAGGAGACAACCCTTACAGATCCTTTCTCTCCTCTCTTTACAACTCAAGACTTAAAGAACAGAAAAGAGGAGAACTTTTGGACTTTACACAAATTTGAGCTCTTAGAATCACTGAAAAGATCAAGAATTCGGTGTGGATCTGTCTTTTTTCAGTGCTGAATGGGTGGGGTATTTATAGGCCCCAACCCAATTCAAATTTGGAGCTCAAAACGATCAAATCCCGAAATTCCGGGATCAGGCGGTTGCACCTCTTGACTGGAGAGGTTGCACCGCCTGGCAGAGCTCGAAGACTGAGCCCAGGCGGTGCCACCTCTTGACTGAGGCGGTTGCACCTCTCTGCCAGAGCTCGAAGACCGAGCTCAGGCTGTGCCACCTCTCTGTCAGGGAGGTTGCACCGCCCAGTCTTGCTCGAAGACTGAGCTCAGGCGGTGCCACCTCTCTGTCAGGGAGGTTGCACCGCCCAGTCTAGCTCGAAGACTGAGCTCAGGCGGTGCCACCTCCTGGCTGGGGAGGTTGCACCGCCCAGTCTCGCTGGGAGGCTTAGCCCAGGCGGTGCCACCTCCTGGCCTAGGCGGTTGCACCTCCTGGTGCAATCAGGGTCCGAATGGTTAGCTCCATTCGGCCCAATTTCAGTCTTTCAGGGGCCCAATTGCCCCAAGATTAAGCTAATGGGATCACCTCCCATTTTCCAACTTAATCAACGTGCTAACTACGATTAGATCTAAGACAATTTCTGCAGCTTTGCTTCGGTGCGTCAATCGCTTCTTCCGGCGAGTTTCCGGCGAACTTCCGTTGATCATCCGATGAACCCTCGGTGATGCTCCTGCGGACTTCCGGCAAACTCCTGGACTTTGCGACGATCCACTTGGCAAGTTCCGACGAGCTTCGCTTGGCAAGCTTCTGGACTTCTCGGATCTGTTCTCGCAGAACCTCCGACGACAGTCCGAACTTCCGTCGAACTCTCGAACTCCCAACGTGATCATGAACTTGACTCCGGCGCAACTCCTGCTGCTTGTCTAACTTTCATCGTAGTTAATCCTGCACACACAAAAACAAAAACTTCGATCGAGACAATTAATCCTAAGCAATTAACCAAGTTGTCCGGCATGTCATTGGTCCCTCGACGCTTCGTCCGATTCTTCGGCGCATCGTCCTTTCCTGTAGCCTATTGCCCAATTGGCCAGTTGACTCCGCAACTCCGATATCCTTGGCACAATACCCGCTCTTCTTGGCCCGATGCCCGAGTTCATGACCCGAAGCCTTCTGTCGATACGTCGACCGATCCACCGGCCCGACGTCCAATCTTCTGACATGTTCCTCCGGCACAACATGATGTTCCTGCTTTAATTGTCTCATCCTGATCGAAGCACCCCGCGTCACTCAAAACGCAGATTAAATCATAAATATATATCAAGGAGTTTCATCATCAAAATACGAGATTCAACAATCTCCCCCTTTTTGATGATGACAACTACTTGATGACGGAGTTAAACTTAACTCCCGGAGTTTAAACAAACTCCCCCTATCAATATACCTTATTGATAGAAACTCTTAGATTCAAAAATCTAAGCAACATGTCATCATAATCGGAGTTAACCTTAACTCCCAGAGTTTAAACAAACTCCCCCTATCAATATGCCATATTGATAGAACCTTGAATTCAAACTGAATTCAAGTCATTGCAATATTCATCATGAATACTTGCAACATTTCAACATGAACATATGCATAAACTTATGCATCACATGTCATGTCATCAACATACTTTCATCAACATACTTCTCCCCCTTTGTCATCAACAAAAAGGAGAAGTATCACAATCAAGTGTTTGTGATATTGGTTCAACTCATTGCATGAAAAACATAATATCAAGTTTTATCATCATGCAGTTTTGAAGCCAGAAAATTTAGCAAATGTTACATCATGCTTAGAACATTCAAGCTATCAAGTTTTAGATATGCAAGTTTTACAGCATACAAGATAGCACTTTTATGCAAGCTAGCAATGTTGCAACATTTTAGAACTTGCAAGCTAGCAATTTAGAGATGTTCAAGAAGGCAACTCTTGCTTCTTGAAATATGCAAGTTGTAAGCTAGCAACTTTTTACGATATGCAAGTTTTGCTTCTTGAGATAGGCAAGATAGCATTTTTGCAAATTTTTGTTTGGCAAGCTTGTGATGTTCAAGATAACAAGCTCTTTCTTCTCTTTTGAGAAGTGTCATTTTTGCTTTCTTTGCAAAGTGCAAGCAAGTTATCTCCTCCTTAGTCATTGTCAAAAAGAAGGGAAAACCCTTTCTGTCAATTTCTAAATCATGACAAAGGTGAGTAATCATTCTTATTTCAAAATTCCATAATTGAGATAAACCTTGAATTCAAATCAAGGCAATTTTAATCAAGGTTCATATCATATGCAATACATTACGTAGAAAGCATAAGTATTGCATGCATCATTTTAGCAACAAATCGTAGCATTTCATCACATGGCAAGATATCATCAAGTAGAATTACGATGCAAGTTCTTGATATCTTAACATGATGAAAATTCAAATATGGCACTTATAGTATCAATTCATATATTTCTCCCCCTTTATCATCAACAAAAGTAGAAGTAGCTCTAGCTATTTTAAAATATATGCAAGTTTTTATAACATGAAGCTATATTTTCATCACAACATATAAGCACAAAAGCATAGCAAGATTCTTAGGTTCAATCATGGCAATTCAACACTTGCTTCATGTGCAAGATTGCACTTGCTTTTCTTTGCATGTTCTAACTAGCAAAAGCTTTCTCCCCTTTGTTTTTGTCGAAAAGAAGGGAGTAATCAATGGCCAAAAATTTTTAATTATTATACAGGCCATATTACAAAATCTTGTCATGATATCAAGAAAGTTCAAAAAGGACATGATCTATTCAACAAATCCTTTTAATAGGGCAAAGGAATTATATAACCAAGAATCATGATTAAAATATTTTAATATCATAGATCAAGTCATGATTCGTGATTCATCATAAAGCAAATTAATTTTCAGTCATCCCATAAGGCATTTAAAGAATTTTTGAACCATAGAAGAATGATTAATTTAAGCATGTAATGTTTCAATCAAAATCAAGTCATGAATACCAATATGTGAGTATCAATTCATGAATACCAAAAGATATTATTTGTGATTTCAATTTTGCAAGATCATGATTATGATTTAGACATAACTTATTCAAATCATATCGTCAACTTGAAACTCATAATCAAGTCATTAAAATTAATTTCGAGATTCACAAAATATCATGAAATCAAAAGACAAGTTGCATTTCATTTGAAGAACTCCTTTTTGATAAATGTAGGGAGCATAATGAACGATCTTGATTTATAAAGAGCTTCATGTTATAATTATCAAGATCATGATTTTAATAATTATTCTCTTTAGCAAAGAATCACAAAAGCACTTTATTTTTGCATAAGAAATCTCATTGTATTATGATTTATAAATTCTTTTTCTGCACATGAATCATAGGAGATATGTATGTGAAACAAATCTTTGCAAGCAAAGACACTATCATTCATATTTCAAGATGGAATTTATAAGCATGAATCATTTCATCAAATCCATTTTAGAAAAATATTTTTCATAAGTGTATGAGAAAATCTGATTGTTAGGATACCAATTGTTAAGTGAATCCGAAAATGAAATTAGTACTTTCATGCATTCGGATAAGATTTTGCTATAGATTTTCAAGTTCAATTATGAAGATAAAACATGCTTATGATCATAAAAATTTATGTATCCAAAACATATAATTTCCAACATGTTATAGTGTAAAATCATCATGGCAATTAAGTGTTTTGAACATTGAATCAAGAATGTCCGAAAAATAATCTTAACACGTTCATGCATTCGAGCACATTTTTGCCATAGTTTTTCAAATATACTCATGAGAATAACACATGCTTATCATCGGCTTAAAATCTCATGCATAAAATTGTTAATCAAAATATTTAATTTCATCATTATGCATTTCTTCAAATCAAACATGATCTTTAATCAAAATCGAGAAATAACAATGGAAATCAACATAATACACATTATTACTTCTTAACCATGATTTCATATTTTCAATCAAGATCATTTTATTTGTTTATCATAAAATATGCAATATTATCATTTTCGAAATTACTTAGTATGATCATAATATTTTTTTTTTTTTTAACATGTAATTTTTAAGAAAATTAATTCTAAACTAAAAGAGAAAAATACATCATGAAAGCATCAAGTAATTTCAAAATAAATTAGGGGGATTTCGATTACCTCATCATTGTAGGCTGTTAAGGCGTAGTTTGCCGCCATGCTTTTGTTGACTTTCTCTTCTTCGGAGGAGCTCGATTCATCCCAATTTTTGTTCTTCTTCTTGCGTTTAAAGTAAGTAGTTCGATTCTTTTTGCTTTTTAATTTTCGTTTCATTTGTAGTTTAAGTTCACCATCACTTGAGCTTATGCTCGAGTGGTCTTCAAATGTTCTATGTTCCAAATCCTTCCTGTTCTTTGGAAGGTTGTTTTGTTCATTATTGTCCTCATCACTTGAGTCATCGCTCAAGTGGCATTCATTTGTCCAGAGTTCCAAATCCTTCCTGTTCTTTGGAAGGTGATTGTGTTCAACATGTTCATCATGTGCATTGTGCACCATTTCATATGTGATCAATGAACCAATTAGTTCTTCAAGTGAAAATTGGTTCAAGTTTTTCGATTCTTGAATAGCAGTTACTTTTGAATCCCAAGTTTTAGAAAGTGAGCGCAAAACTTTGTTAACGAGTTCAAAATCCGAAAAGCTTTTACCAAGTGATTTTAAACCATTGACGACATCCGTAAAACGGGTGTACATGTCAACAACGGTTTCGCTTGGTTTCATATGAAAAAGCTCGAAATCATGTAGTAAAATATTAACTTTCGAGTCTTTGACTCTACTAGTTCCCTCGTGCGTGATTTTAAGAGTGCGCCAAATATTAAAAGCCGTTTCGCACAAAGAAACCCGATTGAACTCATTTTTGTCCAAAGCGCAAAATAAGGCATTCATAGCCTTTGCGTTTAAAGAAAAATACTTCTTCTCTAAATCCGACCATTCGTTCATCGGTTTAGAGGGAAGTTGAAAACCGTTTTCAACGATATTCCATAAATCCAGATTTAGAGAAATCAAGAAAACTCTCATTCGAGTTTTCCAATAAGTATAGTCCAATCCGTTAAAGAACGGTGGACGAAAGACCGAAAAGCCCTCTTGAAGAGCCATTTCTCTCGGGTGTAAATCCGAAATGAGAAATACCTCGCTCTGATACCAATTGTTAGGATCGAGAGCACTAAGAGGGGGGGGGGGGGGGGGTGAATTAGTGCAGCGGAAATCTTACAGCGATTAAAAACGAAAGCTGCGTTCGTTCGATAAAAACTATTATGATGCAAAAGCTGATTCACAGTTTGTATCTAAGTGCAGTTTGAGCAGTTTGCGTCTAAATGCAGTTTTGAGTCTAAATGCAGTTTGCGTCTAAATGCAGATTGCGTCTAAGCACAGTTTGCATCTAGGCGCAGTTTGCGTCTAAGCGCAGATTGCGTCTAAGCGTAGTTTGCGTCTAAACACAGTTTGTGTCTAAACACTGTTTGCGTCTAAGCGCAGTTTGCGTCTAAACACAGTTTGCGTCTAAGCGTAGTTTATGTCTAAACGCAGTTTGCGTCTAAACGCAGTTGGCGTCTAAGCGCAGTTTGCGTGTAAGCGCAGTTTACGTCTAAACGCAGTTTGCGTCTAAACACAGTTTACGTCTAAACACAGTTTACGTCTAAACGCAGTTTGCGTCTAAACGCAGTTGGCGTCTAAGCGCAGATGACAGTTTGCAGTTATAAATGGAATCAAGACGTAAACGTAAACTGCACAGAAACTCGTTCGTAAAAGCGCAGAAGACAGTTTGCAGTTATAAATGGAATCAAGACGTAAACGTAAACTACACAGAAACTCGTTCGTAAAAGCGCAGAAGACAGTTTGCAGTTATAAACAGATTCAAGACGTAAATGTAAGCTGTAATGTAAATATCGTACGAAAACACCTTTTTACGTCTGAATGCAGATTCGGAAAGATTAGAACTTAGAAACTTGTTCGTAAAAGCGCAGAGAGCAGTAGCTATGTAGGAGGTTTGCAGTAATGATAAAGTGCTAAAAAATAAACGCAAACCAGAGATTTAGAGTGGTTCGGTCAGTCTTGACCTACTCCACTTTTGGCTTCCTCCACCGGCGAGGTCACCGACGTCAACTAGAGGCCTTCCTTCAATAGGCGAAGGCCAACTGCCCTTTTACAGTTTCTCTCCTTTTGACGGGCTCAGGAGACAACCCTTACAGATCCTTTCTCTCCTCTCTTTACAACTCAAGACTTGAAGAACAGAAAAGAGGAGAACTTTTGGACTTTACACAAATTTGAGCTCTTAGAATCACTGAAAAGATCAAGAATTCGGTGTGGATCTGTCTCTTTTCAGTGCTGAATGGGTGGGGTATTTATAGGCCCCAACCCAATTCAAATTTGGAGCTCAAAACGATCAAATCCCGGAATTCCGGGATCAGGCGGTTGCACCTCTTGACTGGAGAGGTTGCACCGCCTGGCAGAGCTCGAAGACTGAGCCCAGGCGGTGCCACCTCTTGACTGAGGCGGTTGCACCTCTCTGCCAGAGCTCGAAGACCGAGCTCAAGCGGTGCCACCTCTCTGTCAGGGAGGTTGCACCGCCCAGTCTTGCTCGAAGACTGAGCTCAGGCGGTGCCACCTCTCTGTCAGGGAGGTTGCACCGCCCAGTCTAGCTCGAAGACTGAGCTCAGGCGGTGCCACCTCCTGGCTGGGGAGGTTGCACCGCCTAGTCTCGCTGGGAGGCTTAGCCCATGCGGTGCCACCTCCTGGCCTAGGCGGTTGCACCTCCTGGTGCAATCAGGGTCCGAATGGTTAGCTCCATTCGGCCCAATTTCAGTCTTTCAGGGGCCCAATTGCCCCAAGATTAAGCTAATGGGATCACCTCCCATTTTCCAACTTAATCAACGTGCTAACTACGATTAGATCTAAGACAATTTCTGCAGCTTTGCTTCGGTGCGTCAACCGCTTCTTCCGGCGAGTTTCCGGCGAACTTCCGTCGATCATCCGATGAACCCTCGGTGATGCTCCTGCGGACTTCCGGCAAACTCCTGGACTTTGCGACGATCCACTTGGCAAGTTCCGACGAGCTTTGCTTGGCAAGCTTCTGGACTTCTCGGATCTGTTCTCGCAGAACCTCCGACGACCGTCCGAACTTCCGTCGAACTCTCGAACTCCCAACGTGATCATGAACTTGACTCCGGCGCAACTCCTACTGCTTGTCTAACTTTCATCGTAGTTAATCCTGCACACACAAAAACAAAATCTTCGATCGAGACAATTAATCCTAAGCAATTAACCAAGTTGTCCGGCATGTCATTGGTCCCTCGACGCTTCGTCCGATTCTTCGGCGCATCGTCCTTTCTTGCAGCCTATTGCCCAATCGGTCAGTTGACTCCGCAACTCCGATATCCTTGGCACAATACCCGCTCTTCTTGGCCCGATGCCCGAGTTCACGACCCGAAGCCTTCTGTCGATACGTCGACCGATCCACCGGCCCGACGTCCAATCTTCTGACATGTTCCTCCGGCACAACATGATGTTCCTGCTTTAATTGTCTCATCCTGATCGAAGCACCCTGCGTCACTCAAAACGCAGATTAAATCATAAACATATATCAAGGAGTTTCATCATCAAAATACGAGATTCAACATACTTAAGCTTACAAACCAAGTGCTCACGAGAAACGTTCAGGTTGTTTCATATAAACCTCTTCCTCTAGATCTCGATTAAGAAATGTCATTTTCATATCCATTTGTTGCAACTCAATATCAAAATGAGCAACTAATGCCAAAATGATATGAAGAGAATCTTTCTTAAATATGGGAGAAAACGATCTCCATATAATCGATTCCCTCCTTTTGAGTAAATCCCTTTGCAACAAGTCTTGCCTTGTATCTCTTAATGTTGCCTAATGAGTCTTTCTTAGTTTTAAAGACCCATTTGCAACCAATACCTTTGCTTCATTAGGCAACTCTACAAGATTCCCAGACTCCATTGCTCATCATGGAATTCATCTCTTCTTTCATTGCATCAAGCCACAAATTTGACTCTTTGCAACTCATGGCTTGTGAAAATGTTTCAGGGTCATTTTGGCTCCAATATTATAATCAGATTCTTGTAGATATACAACATAATCACTAGGGATTACTGATCTTTTATTTCTAGTAGATCTTCTTAATGATGTACTAATGTTTCCCTGAGGAACTTGTGGTTCATCTAGTTGTTCAGGAGCTTGTTGTAATTCCTGAATTGCTTGATCTATTAGAATACTATCAACAACTTGTGGAATTTCAATGATTGGTTGTTCAACACTAGTTTGTACTTGAGGAGTGCTATGAACTATAACCAATCTATCAATTAATGTAGAAGGTTGAGATTCTATATGATCATGTGTGGAAACTATATTCCTGAAATGATCGCTCCCACTAATCACATCATCATCAAGAAATTTAGCATTTCTTGATTCCACAATCCTAGTTGTGTGAGATGGACAATAGAACCTGTAACCTTTGGACTTTTCGGCATATACAATGAAATAACCACTAATAGTCCTCGGGTCCAGTTTCTTCTCTTGTGGATTATATATCTTGATTTTAGACGGACATCCCCAAACATGCATATGTCATAAACTCGGTTTTCAACCTTTCCATAATTTAAATTGTGTCTTTTGGACAGCCTTGGTGGCAACTCAGTTTAATATATACATAGTCGTCTTTAGTACTTCGGTCCACAAGAACTTAGGAAGATTGGAGTTGCTAAGCATACTCCGTACTATGTCTAATAATGTTCGGTTTCTTCTTTCTGCAACACTATTCTGGTCTGGAGAACCAGGCATAGTGTATTGGGCAACAATCCCATGTTCATGAAGAAACTATCATAATATTCTCCACCCCTATCTGATCTTACAATTTTAATTTGCTTACTACATTAGTTCTCAACTTCAACCTTGAAGACTTTGAAGGCATCCAATGCCTTATTTTTGTTATGAAGCAAATATATATACGTATATCATGAGTAATCATTTATAAAGGAGATGAAGTATTTCTGACAATGTATGTCCATGTCTGGACAACATATATCAGTATGAATTATCTCTAATAAGTATGAACTCCTATTAGTACCCTTTTAATTAGCAAAATCAAGAGTACTAAGTACCTCATCTTTAACTAATCTTTTAATTCTTTCTATGGAGATATATCCTAATCTCCGATGCCATAATATAGAGGAGTCCTCATTAATATTATACCTCTTAATGCTAGCGTGAACATGTTTTAAACTTTGAGTATTATCATTTTATAATAAAATATGGTAAAGACCATCAGATAAAATACTATTCCCAACATAATCAGAATTATATAATAAACGAAATGATGTGTCTTTATAATTAAAGGAATACCCAAATGGTATGAGTCTAGAAATTGAAATTAAGTTTCGTGAGAAACTTGGTACATAAAAGGTCCTTTCCAATTTTAAAACAAAACCACTATTTAAAGTTAAAATGCATGTTCCAATTGCCTCCACATGTGAGCCCATCTTATTTCCTGATAAGATTTTGCTCACTTCCCACTAGCTTCCTTATGTTTTGCATACCCTGCAAAGAGTTTGCAATATGGATTGTTGATCCAGAGTCAATCTATCATGTGTTAATATTAACATTGACCATATTAAATTCATAACACATAAACAAGGTTAGTTTACCTTTCTTTTCAAGCCATTGTTAAAATTTTATACATTCCTTCTTCATGTGTCCCTTTCTTTTATAAAGAAACACTTTGCTTCTTTCTTGATATCAGCTTGGGGTAGTATTTTGTCTTTTCCCTACTGATGAGCATTCTGATTGGCTTGGTTTTTGTCAATTTTATTCTTCCCGCGAGTGGTTACCACCAATGCACTCTCACCCAGTTCCATCACTAGCCTCTCTTCTTCTAGAACACACATGGTCATTAATTCATTTATTGATCATTTACCCTTATGTGTATTGTATAAAATTTTAAAAGAACCATATTGAGGTGGAAGGGTGTTCAGAATATAGTGCACCAGGAAGGATTTTGACATATTAACCTCGAGTTTCTTAAGTTGAGCCACAATATCTCGCATTTGCACTATGTGCTCATGCACACCCTTTATATTGGTGAGTCTAAGGGATGAGAATTTCATTATTAGGGTACTTGCTAGTGCCTTATCCGAAGTGACGAATTACTCATCGATAGCTTTTAGCAAGTCTCGGACATTTTCATGCTGGTCAACAGAATCACGTATGCAAGCATTTATCTTAATTTTGATAAATATCACGCTGAGCCGATTGGATCGCTCTCATCGCTCATATATAACGTGATCTCAATTGGAGTGCTAGTATTAGTGACTATAGGTGGTTCGTCTTTCCGAATAGCATAATCAATATCTATCCACCCTAAATGGAGGAGAACCCTCTTCTTCCATATCTTATAGTTATCACCACTAAGTTCGGGAATATCACATCGAATATTAGAGAAATTAATAGTCTGAGAAACTGTATAAAATCAAATATGCTTGAGATAATTTATTGACTACAAATGAGATATCTGGACGGGTGAGAGCGAAGTACTATAAGGAGCCAAGTACTTATCGATATTGAGTTGAGTCCGTAGTAGGGCTGCCATCACATAATTTGAGTGATTCACTAGTTAAGAGAGGAGTTGCAACCTCTTTTGTATCCTGCATATTTGTCTTTAATAATAAGTCTTGAATATACTTTCTTTATGATAGGAGGAGACCTGAGGTTGTAAATATTGCTTCCACTATCAAAAAGTAGATCAAGGGTCCTAAATCTTTGAGAAAGAATCGATCAACCAATTGCTTTAGAAATGCCTGAATCTCTAAGGGATTTTTGCCTGTGATAATAATATCATCTATATACACTAGAAGATATATTGTATTTATATTTTGTTATCATAGGAATAAAAAGATATTAGACTTAGAGTTGATGAAGCCAATTGATATCAAAAATGATCCAAGTTCAGTATACCAAGCTTTTGGAGCTTAACGGAGTCCATAAATAGCTTTTTGTTGTTTGCAGACATGTCTCGAATACTAGTGATGAACGAAGCCAGAAGGTTGTTACATAAAGACATCTTCAGTTAGAATCCCATATAAAAAGGTATTATTAACGTCCAATTATCGTAAGTGCCAGCCTTGGGAGATGACCAAACTTAAAATAAGCCTAATTATTGTGGGTTTAACTACGGGACTGAAAGTCTCTATGAAGTCAATTCTAGGTCATTGATGAAACCCTTTGGCTACTAAATATACTTTACATCTAGCAACAGACCCATCTGGGTTCTACTTAATTCAAAAAACTCATTTACACTCGATGATGTTTTGTGTATGATGAAAAGATACAAGAGTCCATGTAGAGTTATAGAGTAAGGCATCATATTCTTCACACATGGCTTTACGCCAATGTGGAGATTTTTAGGTTTGAGTAATTGTGACAGTTTCACTAGTCTCATGAGAGGATTTTATGATAACATGTAGGTCGAGAACCTAACGTAGTTTAAAGATATCACTTTTTGAGTGTATTATCATTGGATGTCTAGGAGCTGTAGGTTGTGTTATTGGTATGGGTGGTGGAAAGACAATGACA
The DNA here is from genome assembly GCF_036884655.1 of Musa acuminata AAA Group. Taxonomy (NCBI): domain Eukaryota; kingdom Viridiplantae; phylum Streptophyta; class Magnoliopsida; order Zingiberales; family Musaceae; genus Musa; species Musa acuminata. The sequence goes on from NC_088338.1 coordinate 39,537,708, forward strand.
TGGGTCAGGATAGGCTAAGATACATCAATGGCACTAGGTAAAGAAGGTTATTGTGTTTCTGAGGATATTACTTCAGTAGCATGTGAGGCTTATGAAGAAGGAAGATGAGAAGTAATGGAGACAGTGAGGAGCTGTTGAACCGGGAGAACAAAAGAGTATGGATCTTTAGGAAAGGGACTGGATGGTGTGGTAAGAGGTTCATTTGAGGGGATCGATGGTATACTCCAGTGATGTATATTTATTGGAGTGGCTTGCATGGTAGGAGACTCATGGTTTTGAAATGAAAAGGCAAACTCTACAAAAATAATATGACGTAAAATAAAGATTTTTTGAGTTTTGGGTTCGTATTATCGAAATGCATTATTTTCAAGAGAATATCCTATGAAAATGCAAGTCTTAGATCTTGGTGTTATCTTATGTGGGGCATAGGGATGTAGCCATGGATAACATAAACAACCAAATATTCTGAATTTTTAAAGGTTTGAGGATTTGAAAAATAGTTTTTCAAATGGTGACTCGTATTAGAGGACTAGAGTGAGCATACAATTAATAAGGTAGATGATAGTTTGAAAGATTGCAGACCAAAAGGTTGCTGGCATGGAGGCTCGATGTAGAAGTGTGAGACCAATTTTTACGATAGGTCGATATTTACATTCAATAGAGCCAACTAGTTGAGAGATGTGTGGGGGTGACTTAAGGTGTTGGATGCCACAGGTTAAGAGGTAGGATGTGAGGGCTGATATTCACCTCCGCCATAAGAGTAGACTGTTTTAATTATAGATTAAAAGAAGTTTTCGACTAAATTTTTAAAGTCGGTGAAGATTGTTATAACTTCTGAATTATGATGGAGAGGGTATATCCATGTGTACTTAGTAAAATAGTCTATAAAAATGATATAAAATCTAAAGTTGTCAAAAGAAGTGACGGGAGTAAGGCCCCAAACATCAGTATAAATAATTTCAAATGGTTTAGAACATGATATGGAGGAAATGCCAAAAGGGAGAATATGACTTTTATTACTGAGACAAGCATCATAATAAGTCATAATGTTATTATTTTTAAGAGTAGGAAGAGAATAATGAGAAAGTAATTTATTTGGATAGAGAGTAAGGGATGACCAAGACGACGACACCACACATCAATTGAAGCTACAACTGAGGCATAAACAATGGGCTGTTTTATTTGTGGAACTGATGGCCATTCATAAACATTGTCCTTACTGTGGCCTCGGACCAAGGATACCTCTGTGCTCAAATCCTTAATAAGAAAAGAGTTAGGAAAGAATACAATGGAGGTATTATTTTGTTTGCAAAATTGAGAAATGGAAATGAGATTTCATTTAATATGAGGTGCACACAAAATATCATCGAGTATAAAAATTGTAGTAGGTGAATTAAGTATTGTGGAACCAGTATGAGTAATAGGAATTTCTTTACTATCACCGATGATGATGTCGTCATTTCCACTATAGTCATTGTGGATGGACAAGTTCTGTAGATAAGAGGTGATATGGTGGGATGCGCCAAAGTCCACGATCCAAATATGTTCACTAGTATTTAGAGTAGTCGTGAGATTAGCTTGAGGCCAATGTGATTGAGCAAGAAGCTTGGGTCGAGATCGACAGACCTTTACAGAGTGATCGACTTTATTACATAGTTGGCAAACAACTCTTTGTTGGTTTGTGTCGTGAGGGCGTTAGGACTACTGATGATTAAAGTAGCCACCTTGGTTGTTGTGATTGAAATGTTGATGATGTGGAGGAGGGATGGTTTGTTTGGAGCTCATAGGTTCAGAAGGCATCTTGGTCAAACCTTTGTTGACAATCTTGTTATACGAATTGTCTTTCCTCATAGATTTTTGACTGACTTGAGCTGTGATGGATGGTCCTGGCAATTTGTCCTCGTGCTTTAGATATTTCTCAAAGTCAGTCAGCTTGTCATAGAATTCTTCGAATAACATTGGTGAATCACTGCTTGTATTGTTGATGTCAATTCCTTGTACTCGTCTCATAGACCGTTGAGGATATAAACAGTAACTTCTTCATCACTGAGGGAATGACCTATCAAGGCCAAGTTATCGATGATAATCTTTATGTTGTGTAGATAATTAGTAACAGTACTTCCCTCTTATTTTGTTTTCACGAGACTGGATAGGAGACTAAACATGCAAGTGCGTGAACGATTTTCCAGGGTGGTTTACAACTTGCACCAGGCTTCAGTAGCAGTGTCACATGAAGATATAAGTAGGGCGAGGGATCCAACAACCGATACTTGAATTGCTTGGAGGATGAGATGATCTTGACGTAACCATAGTTTGTGGTCCGGATTTGGTACTAGACTAGGTGCTCCTGGGATGTTGAGCATCGCTGATGGAGAACAAAGAGAGCCATTGACATAGCCTAGAAGATCATAGCCAAATAGGAGATTAGAGAATTGAGCATGCTAGGATGTGTAGTTGCCACTTTTGGATAATTTGAAGGGGATGAGGGTTGCTTCATTGATGGAGATAAGGCCTATATGTGAAAAAGTACTATGGTTCCCTACGGGAACAATAACTAGAGCATCAGAGGTAGATGATGAGGACATATAGAAGATATGTAACAATATATGGGAGCAAGTAGAAGTTTGCAGCGATGATAATGATCAGGGAGGAAGAAGTGTTGGTGCAGATCAATGTCACATGAGGTGGGTTGTTGGCGAATGAGGTCTTTGTTGAAGGAGTTTAGCTCTGTGCAATATTATGTAAAGCTACGTATCTCTATGCAGCAGTTCTATAGTTAGGAATATGGAGTTCTGCAGTTAGGAATCTGGGCAATGAAGTGCGTGCTTCGTCATCGAAGATCACTATTGTACTTTGCAAAGCAGCGATGCAGTGATAAGTAGCACTTTGTGTAGCAGCGATGGGCAGCAAGTGGCGTGGAAGTGGTTCTGGATGCTACTCATCGAGGTGAAGAAGGTGGTGCAGGATGTAGTGGCTCCCCCTGGTAGCGTGGCAATGATAGGAATTCGATCACTGAATGATCCGATCACTGATTAGAGGCAGTGAGAGGAAACTGCAATGATTGTCCGGTAACAACAGAAAGACCTCTGAGTAGATCAGTGAAGCAGAGAAAGTCCAGCGAGGGGAAGGAAGAAGTTTAGGGAGGGAAGAGATGGTAGTCCTGCATTGAGATGAGGTCCTCTCTAAAGGTGAGGGCTCTAACGACCACGTCTGCAAAGAGGGCAACCCGATGGTGCGGTCAAGGTGGTTGACGTTGAGAAAGCCGTCGGGGGATGAACAACGGCGAGTGCATTGGCGGAGCCCAAGGGCACAGTAGGCAAGGAAGTGCTGGGCCTGGTCCAGCGCGTGGAAGCAGAGCAGGTCGCAATAGAGAAGACAACACAAGAGTTGAAGATAAGAGGTGGAGGAGAACATGATCCTGTGGGTGAGCGACGAGCAATTAGAGCAGAGGATGCTGATGGTTCCAGAGCAGAGGATTCGGTGACAGGGCACTAGCAGTGGTGGAAGGTGGGAGGTGAGCGATGTTGGGTTGGCAGCCCACAAATTCAGCCCATAGTGGGCTTAGGCAGCCCACACCCCCTCTTAATGTAACCCTAATTAACATTAGGGGGGGTGTGGTGGCTGCGTTTTAGAGGCAAAAAAAGGCATAAATTGAGTAGCAACGTGGGAGAAGGTAACAGCCATGGGATTCCAAAGAAAATGAGGAAAACAAGGCAGAAAAGAAAGAGAAAGAAAGGGAAGAAGACAAGGACAACACAGAGAGGATGTTCTCAATCATCTAGTAGTGTTCTCATCTCAGGTTAGATTAAATCTACAGTAGACTTTTGCTTTGATTACTTGGGGAGGTTTTAGATATCGTGGACAGTGACGTGATCCTTGTATCCCAGTTGTTCTCTTGTGATTGTTGCTAGGGTTTGGGGCAAGAGATTAAGATTTGTATATTCACTATTCTCTTAGTGGATTATCTCTAGTTTGCCTCATAGTTTTTACCCTTCACATTGGAGGGGTTTTCCATGTATATCTTGGTATTCTATTTGATTGTGGTTCCATTTAATTTCGCTGCATATCATGGCCTTCTAGTATTTGTTCATATACAAAGATTATTCATGTTTATATCCCCATCAACTGGTATCAGAGCAAGGGTTTTGGTGATTTAAATTTTGTATTTGAACATGGAGGCCAGTAATGTTTCTCGCATGATTAGTTTAAATGGAAATAATTGGATGATATAGAAACCAAGAATGGAAGATCTCTTGTATTGCAAAGATTTGTATAGACCTTTGTAGGGGGATAGTGCAAAACCCACAACTATGACAGATGATGAGTGGAAGAGGTTAGATCGAAAAACAATTGGATTTATTCGATAGTGGCTTGATGATAGTGTCTTTCACCATGTTTCTACTAAAATTTCTGTATATTCTCTTTAGAAAAAGTTGGAAATTCTCTATGAAAGAAAAACAACTAGCAACAAGGCTTTTTTGATCAAAAAACTTGTGAACCTAAAATATAGAGAGGGTGCTTCTATTGCTGAACATTTGAATAAAATACAAAGTATTACTAACTAGTTATCCTCTATGAAAATGTCTCTTGATGATGAGTTGCAGGCTTTGTTACTTCTTAGTTCATTACCAGAAAGTTGGGAGACACTGGTGGTTTCCCTCAATAATTCTGCGTCAGATGGTGTTGTCACTATGAGTCAAGTAACAAGTAGTTTGTTGAATGAGGAGTTGAGAAGGAAGAGTTCGACAACATCTCAGAATGATTCATAGGCACTTATCTCAGAGAATAGAGGAAAGTCAAAGTCTAGAAGCAGTTCACGCATGGGTAGAAGCAAGTCAAAATCAAGAAAAGATATTATTTGCTATAATTGTGGTGAGAAAGGACATTACAAGAACCAATGTAAGCAACCTAAGAAGAGCAAGAAAAAGGGAAAAGAAGTGGAGTCTATAGAGTCAAAAGATAATATCACAACTACAATGTAGAGTGGTGATTATTTGATTTTGTCTCCTTTTGATGATATTTTTTATTGTGTGTGTCAGGATCTTGAGTGGGTGATTGACATAGGTGCTTCTTATCATGCTACACCACGGAGGGAGTTTTTTGCTACATACAGGTCTGAAAATTTTGGTGTTGTCAAGATGGGCAACTATGGCACAACAGACATCATAGGCATGGGTGATATTCATTTAAAGACCAATCTTGGCTGCAAGTTAGTGCTTAAGGATGTGAGACATGTGGTTGACTTGAGGCTAAATTTAATTTCAGTTGGAAGGCTAGATGATGAAGACTATGATAGTAGATTTCACAAAGGGCAATGGAAGCTCAGTAAGGGTTCTCTTGTTATAACTAATAGAAAGAAATGTCATACTTTGTACAGGTTGTAGGCTAAAGCTTATGGTGAGCAGTTAAATGCTACAGAAAAAGACTTCAGCATGGAGTTGTGGCATAGGCGATTGGGACACATGAGCGAGAAGGGACTGCAAGCTCTTTCCAAGAGAGAGGTATTACCAGACCTCAAAGGTATATATCTGAACCCTTGTATTGATTATTTGGCAGGTAAACAACATAGAGTTTCATTTGCTAGTCCTACTTTATCTAGAAAAATGCATGCATTAGACCGTGTTTATACAGATGTATGTGGTCCTTTGAGGACAAAAACTTATGGTGGATCTATTGATATTCTTGGTATAAGTGGTGCACTTTATTTTGTCACTTTTATAGATGATTTTTCTAGGAAAGTTTGGGCTTATGCTTTGAAGACTAAAGATCAGGTGATTAATGTCTTCAAAGAGTTTCATGCTAGGGTTGAAAGGGAGACAGAAAGGAAATTAAAATGCATAAGATCAGATAATGGTGGTGAGTATACAAGATTGTTTAATGACTATTGCAGGTCACATGGGATCCAACATGAGATGACAGTTCCTAGTACACCTCAGCATAATGCAATTGCAAAGAGGATGAACCTTACTATCATGAAAAAAACCAGATGTATGCTTTCACAGGCCAAGCTACCCAAAAGGTTTTGGGATGAGGCTTTGAGGACTGCAGTTGATGTGATCAACTTATCACCATGTACAGCCCTAGATGGTGATGTTACAGAGCATGTATGGTCAGGGAAAGATGTTTCCTACAAATATTTGAGAGTGTTTGGTTGTCATGCATTTACACATGTTCCAGATAATGAGAGGTCCAAGCTGGATGGTAAGACTAAAGAATGTATTTTTCTTGGTTACTCATATGATCATTTTGGTTACAGGTTTTGGGATCCAAAAAAGCAGAAGGTGTTTAGAAGCAGAGATGTAGTCTTCTTTGAGGATCAAACTTTTGAAGATTTGAAGAAGAAGGCACCAGCCAATACTTCTGCAGAAGGATTAGCAGATTGTGACCCAATTACTCCTCTAGTATATCAGGGTGATAGAGGAGATGTGCAAGAAGATAGTGTAGAGCCTGATGTTGATCTACCTGCAAGACATGTTGAGCAAGAAGAAGTTGGAGAGCAACTTCCCACGGAATCTCAGTTGAGATGATCTTCTAGACAACGTCAACCCTCCAGAAGATACTCTACATATGAGTATGTGATGCTTACTGATGCAGGTGAACCAGAGAGTTACTAGGAAGTAGTTGAAAGTGAGCAGAAAGAGAAGTGGTTAGTTGCTATACAGGAAGAGATGGATGCTCTTCAGAAGAACCACACTTATGATTTGGTGCTACTACCAAATGGAATGAAGGCCTTGAAGAATAAGTGGGTTTTCAGGTTGAAGACTCAAGAATATTGTTCTCTAACCAAAGTACAAAGCTAGATTGATTGTGAAAGGCTTTGGTCAAAAGAAAGGTATTGACTTTGAAGAGATTTTTTCTCCTTTTGTTAAAATGTCTTTTATTCGTGTTGTTCTAGGTATTGCTGCTAGCAAGGACTTGGAGGTTGAGCAGTTAGATGTGAAGACAACTTTCCTTCATGGGAATGTGGAGAAAAAAATTTATATGGAGCAACCAGAAGGCTTCAAAGTTAAAGGTAAAGAGAACTTTGTCTGTAAATTGAAGAAGAGCTTGTATAGGTTAAAGCAAGCTCCAAGACAGTGGTATAGAAAGTTTAATTCATTTATGATAGAAAATGGATACAAAAGAATGGCTTCAGATCATTGTATGTACATCAAATGGTTTGGTGAGGATTTTATTATTCTCTTACTTTATGTTGATGACATGCTTATTCTTGGAAAAGATATGTCTAAAATTAATAGATTGAAGAAGGAATTGAGTGAGTCTTTTGCAATGAAGGACATGGGGCCAACAAAGCAAATACTAGGTATGCATATTTCCCATGATAGGAAAAATAAGAAGATTTGGTTGTCACAAGAGAAATACATCGAGAAGATATTGGAAAGATTCAGTATAAGCAATGCAAAACTAGTTGGTTCTCCTCATGCAGGTCATTTCAAGTTGTGCTTATAACAGAGCCCGTCAAGTGATGAGGAGAAGGAGAAATGCAAAAGGTTCCTTATGCTTCAGTAGTTGGAAGTTTAATGTATGCAATGGTATGTACGAAGCCAGACATCGCATATGCAGTTGGTGTTACTAGTAGATTTCTTGTAAATCCAAGCAAAGAGCACTGGGTAGTAGTGAAGTAGATTTTTAGATATCTCAGAGGGAGCTCTAAGGTTTGTTTAAGCTTTTGGGGTGGACCACATGTGTTGACAGGTTACATAGATGCAGATATGGCAAGAGATATAGATACGAGAAAGTCTACTTCAGGTTATGTACTTACTTTTGCAGGGGGAGCTATGTCATGGCAATCCAGGTTGCAAAGGTATATTGCTCTCTCCACCATAGAAGCATAATATATTACTACTATAGAGGTATGCAAAGAAATGTTATGGATGAAAGAATTTTTACAAAAATTGGGGCTGAAATAGGAAAATTATGTGGTGTATTGTGACAGTCAGAATGTTATCCATTTGTGTAAGAACCCAATGTTTCATTCCAAGTCAAAGCATATAGATGTTAGATACCACTGGATTCGAAATGTATTTGAATAGAAGCAGTTGAAGCTTCAGAAAATTCACACAGATAATAACGGAGCAGACATGTTGACAAAAACTTTACCAAAAGAAAGACATGAGATATGCCGACAACTGGTCGGCATGGCTTCACATTGAGGAGTCATGTGACAGCCTCCCTTATGGGCTGAAGGGGGAGGTTGTTGGGTTGGCAGCCCACAAATTCAGCCCATAGTGGGCTTGAGCAACCCACAGCCCACACCCCCTCTTAATGTAACCCTAATTAACATTAGGGGAGGTGTGGTGGCTGCGTTTTGGAGGAAAAAAAAAGGCATAAATAGGGCAGCAACGTGGGAGAAGGTAACAGCCATGAGATTCCAAAGAAAAGGAGAAAAATAAGGCAGAAAAGAAAGAGAAAGAAAGGGAAGAAGACAAGGACAACGCAGAGAGGCTGTTCTCAATCATCTAGCAGTGTTCTCATCTCAGGTTAGATCAAATCTACAGTAGACTCTTGCTGTGATTACTTGGGGAGGTTTTAGATATCGTGGACAGCGACGTGATCTTTGTATCCCAGTTGTTCTCTTGTGATTGTTGCTAGGGTTTAGGGCAAGAGATTGAGATTTGTATATTCATTATTCTCATAGTGGATTATCTCTAGTTTGCCCCATGATTTTTACCCTTCACATTGGAGGGGTTTTCCACGTATATCTTGCTATTCTATTTGATTGTGGTTCCATTTAATTCCGCTGCATATCATGGCCTTTTAGTATTTGTTCATATACAAAGGTTATTCCTGTTTATATTTCCATCAAGCGAAGCCTCACTTGGGAATGTGGCTGCAGCGGCGATGGTCGTTGGCTGGAAGCAGGGGCGAAACTTCATTCTTCTTACTACTCTAATATCATGATAGAATAAGAGTGAAATCGTAAAGACAAAGAAAAAACACACTTCAATTAATGTCATATGGTGTCTACTTATACATGGTGAAAGAGAGGATTTTTCTTTCAGCAGCTTGATTTCCTTGTGCAGTTGAGGAAATCTCTTTATTATCAGAAAGAAATCCCCTGAACACTGCACCTCGATACTGATCCACCTAGTGAAGTTGAGGAAGCAACAACATCACCAAGAGAACTTTCCGGAGCAGAGCAATTCCCCCGATCTTCTGACAACAGGGAGGGGGCAGCGCTGAGAGAAGAAAGGGGCGCACTCCCACTAGTGCCACCACCCGCGCGTGAGAGCACGGAAGTGGTCGATTGCACCCCCGCGGAAGAGGAAGGATGTCGGGGGTGAGGTGCAGCCACATCACTAGAGACCGCTGCTGCCAACGAAGCCTCATCGGCGGCCATGGAAGCCTTTGTTTCGACAGACTCCATTCCCCACGTCAAACGAGAGAGAACCAATATTACTGGTACTCTCCTGTTTCATTTTTTCCTCTGTTAATGCACCTAGAATTATCAAGCTTTTATCATCAAATGTATATGATGATTGGACACAAATTCGGGAGGACTCCAAATTCTTCCATCGTGCTTAGATACAACCCTGTCGATCCCAACATACGCAGAAACAAGATGTACAACCCTGTATGTATGGATAGTTGTTTATCATCAGATTTATTTTAGGTACTAAATAGATATATGTGTTACAGTGAGAACAGTCTCATTACAGCCATGACGTTAGCCCACAATGCAAAACAACAGCAAAAGTCGGTATGATGCTGCCTCATGGGCGCCACCACTAGCAACACAAAACTCAAGGTCTCGACAAGGAAAGATACCGACCGATAGCTAACCCACAAAGATAGAATGAGAAGGACGAGAAGAGCTAGCAAGCAATGAAGGTTCGTGCGACTTCCATCTCCACCACCACGACCACCGTCTCAGCCAGTGAGCTCCTCCTCTTTGTGGGTCTCGATAATGACGTCAGACCTGGGGTAGGCGGCACAGGTGAGCACGTAGCCTGCCTCGATCTGATCGTCGTCGAGGAAGCTGGCGTCCGCCTGGTCCACCTCACCCTTGACGATCTTGCCGGCGCAGGAGGAGCAGGAGCCGGCGCGGCACGAGTACGGCAGGCTGATGCCCGCCTCCTCGGCGTGGTCGAGGATGTACACGTCGTCCGGGCAGTCGAGCTCGAATTCGCCTTCGGGGAGGACCAGCTTCACCTTGTAGGTGGCCATGGCGCGCACTCGCCCCCGCCCGGCGTCGACCCCGAACAGTGGGTGCCCGGCCTTGGACAGGGAGGCCGAGAAGCTGAGGCTTGTGCTCGTATAGCGCCGGGCGAAGCGGGTGCCGAAGGGTGCACTGCAGAGGGCGGCGCAGGCGGAGGCTGCTGCCATGGGGAGAGGGAAGCCGAGAACTGTTGGCTTAGCAGAGAAGACGGATGGAGTGGCTGTAGATGATAATAAGCGAGCGCGTGCAAGCTTAGTAAGTGTTGTAGCGTGGGAAGTTGTCGGGCGTCTGGATCTCGTCGTGACACGTGGCAGAATGTTTGTGGATAGCTTATCACTTTTAGGGTAAGGGTGCAATCTATTGATATCTGAGCAGCCAATCAAAAGTCGGTTGATGAATGGATTGGTAGCCACAGTGCGTTTCTCTTATTTGTCGGTTGGTGAATTCGATCGTATGTTATATTCGTAGTGAAGTATCCATTATAGTTTGATCACATGTTTGGTCGTTTAATTAATTATTTATTTTATTTTAAGTGTACACATTATTTAGGCAAATCACTAAATTTCATGATAAGATGGTATAATTTTTTCTAAAAAAGTTATTTACTTGCAAAGACGAGCATAACGATCTCCGTCTCATTTCAAAGTTGATCGTTAAAAATAAAACCAGAGACCCACTCCAATCTCCAGCACTGATTTCATTTACTAGATTTGACATAATTGAATACGTCTTTAATTACCAAAAAGCTACATCTTCCTGTAGAAATATGTGTATGAGAGTCTAAGTAAGATTCAATCTGGATATGTCAAGTTCCTTTCTCGATTGTAGTTTATAACCCATACTTGATAACAGTTGCATCATAATTAATATAGGGTACTCCATTGCTCCAAGATCGTACATCTTATAAAAATAAAATTATTAATAATGTTTGTTGTTCCATTTGAAATGGACAATATGTATTGGTTTACTTAAGGATTGATATGTACCGCTTTATTTTGAATAAAATGTAAGAAGATATTGACATACGAATACATAATACCTCGATATATACCCATGGACCGGTGGACCGATACCATCGTTGAATACAGTACAACTATCCTTGATTACCAGTACCATCATCCCTTATTACACGGATAACGTCAGAAGCTTTTCCGCACTACAGAGTATGTCTAAGCCTTGTAAAAGCAATTAACGAAGTCGTTGATACGATGCTTTTAATATGTTTCATGCATCTAGATTTTGAACCATCTCAGTAGTTATAAACTTACCTGTAGAGGCATTTTGCACTTCCTGTATTACTGCAATAATTTATAGTATTATGATCAACTCAAGTACTTAATACTAGTACCGAGATTAAATGACAAAAATATGTAACCGTTATTATTAAATGTTATATTTAATAATAATATAATCATTCTCATTAAGATTCATAATTTATTATAATTAATTTCTTGATTTATTATGTTTTAAATATTTTGATTTTCCATTCTAAATGTAACCATTATTATTAAATATGTAATATCATTAAGTTCTTCCTTATGATCCAAACGTTACAAATTGAATTAATTCTTGAACGTTATGAGTTGGTGATAATAAATATTCTTGATGGGAGAACATATATATATATATATATATATATATATATATATATATATATATATATATATATATATATATATATATATATATATATATATATATATATATATATATATATATATATGAGGATTTTGGTCCTTGGGCTCAATCATCTCTTTGAAGCAAAAAGGTTTTCCTACATCATCTAAAGCGAGAGTTCTGAGCTGAGAACTATCAAAGTTCAAGAAGAAATCTCTGCATAAATTCTTAATAACAATGGCTGGAGGTATGTTATTTCGTTTCCGCATCAGTTTTTATCGTGTTTCTATTATAATGATTTAGAAACACAAGTTAGTGTCAAAGAATTCTTACATTTAGTATCAGAGCTTATTGACCTCTGCCTTGATATAAAAGAGTTTTTATTTTATGCCATGAAAATGATTTGATTTTGGTTTCTTTTTGGAAACTTCTTGATATATTTTGTTGAAAATCATAAGAAAATATCATTTTTAATATTTTTAATTAGTAAAATACTCATATTACGTATGCATATTTAGTTATATAAAATTATACTTATGAGTCATTTTTTTATGTTTAAAATGTCTAGTGATCCATATAATTTTAATTAATTAAGAATTAATCATAATATCCTTAATTAATTAAAATTATATATAAAGTTAAAATAAGGATCACATAAATAATTAGATATCATATTGTGACTGATTATATTTCATATAATAATTATTATCCCATAGAATCTTTTATTATATTTAATATAATTAATCAGGATAAAATATCGGATTATTTTCATAATTTACCTATAGGGATTATAAATTAGAATATAATTTGATAATTTTACCATAAAAACTATTTGAATATATTTGAATTAAGAATTTAGTTTACTGATAATTTTTATGTCATGAGATTCATATTTTTTTGGTATGTTTCACTTGAGAAAAATCTTCTCTTTCACTATATATAAATAGACACCATATTACAAGTGTGCTTTTTCTTTGCATTTGTGATTTCACTCTTCATTCATCTTTCAAGCTTCTCCGCCGTCTCACCTCCGGTTTCTGCCATCCCTCCGAAGCGTCTACCGGGCCATCTACTGTCGTCTAGGACGGCACGAGTGCTCATGGAAACCACTAGCGAGACATCTATAGATAGGCCTGGACACAGTTATTCAAGTCCCGTCGCTGGACACGCCTGCTACCTGTTTCACAGTCGACCACGAGTTCTACTAAGGCCTTTTCTCCTTTGTCCGACGACCTCTCGCCCCCCTTTTGGTGGCCCACTATCCGTTGCCCTTGGAGGGGCACAAGAGGTTGTGACGGGCGTCGACTATGTTACGGCGTCGATAGATCTCGGGACCATGGTGGCTGGCGGGGTTTCTCCTCCTTCATCTCCTACAGCTACAGTGCTTTCTTCGTCCGTTTATGTTTCCTCTTCCCCGGCTAGGTTCCCCCTAAATGGCTTCTCAACCTCATCATCGCAGTCCATTGGAGCTTTGCTTTTTAGATTCTCTGCTTCGGTGGGTGTTTCTTCCTCCAATGCCCCAGTGAAGTCGACTGCATTATTTGTTGCACTTCAGTAGCAAGGCGTGACCCATGCGGCGTCCTCACCAACAGTGATGCCGAGTGTCCTGAATGATTTGGGTCGGAGCGGAAGTCACAAATCTGCTTCCTCCTTGCCACGGAACTCTCCATCTTCGGTGTCAAAAACATGGAGTTCTTTTTTTTCTTTGGCTTTTGTAGCATGAACCTCCCTCTTACTTTAATAATTCAATAATGACACCCTTCATATTTAAGTTTTGGATGAAAAAATCTCTTAGGGAAAGGAGCACTAGAAGAATTCATTTATTGAATATTTGATTAGATTTCATCCATCTTTCCTCACAATTAAGAACCGAGTGAATGTTTTCTCTACCGATGCAGGTTCTTTATAGTTTGATGACTAAAATGACCTCACAATTAAGCCCTCTATATATGAGGGCTTAATGCCCCCTTTTAAGTAGACAACTGTCAAATCTTTGTTGCACAAACATCACTACGACTTCCTATTTATTTCGGAATCATGGGTTCAAGATCCAAATGTCCACTCTATTACTTCTCACATTTGTATAGATTAGAATGTCTACCAACTCGGGTATTAGTTCTTATGCTCGCATCTGGTGCATATGAAATCCCTCTACTATTGACAAAGTAGTTTATTCTATATCTAGTCAAGTTATATTTGATAAGGTGGTTTTATGTTGTTAAATAAGTTGAGATTGTTAAATATTTTAAGATTCTTATGGCCAATGTCCTATTAGGACAAAAACTCCTCAGAAGTCATGGTAAATGAAGGAAACACTAGAAATTAGGGTGTGATTCTTTTATAAATATCTTATATATATTTAGGTTTTGGGGGGAAGAGTGAGATATGAGGAATACTTTTAGTACTCCTAAGTTGCTCTCTAGAATATTTGGAGAGGATGCTCTCTAGATTTATGGAGAGTGAGAGAAAATATATAAATTATATGTGAGAGAGTGTATAAATAAATTTATATTTGAGTGGGGATAACTTGAATGTTTTATAATTGATCTCATATGATAAAGAATTTGATTTACTTTATAGATATATGTAAGAATTTATCTAACTATATTTATCTTGCATAAGCTTTTTGGTATATTCTTGATTATTGATCTCTATGATTTTTTTTTTATCTTGAAGTTTTCTCTTCCTCCCTAACAAAACAAATCCTCTAAATTCTCAATGGTTCATGATTTTTATATTGAGACTAAAAGAAGTCGTTTATAGATAGACTTTGCTAAACTTTCTCTTTATTCATCTAGTCCATGGATTGTTCTTAGGAATTTTAATATTATCTTTTTCCATCATAAAATGATTTGGGGCTAGGCTATACAATTTTCTATTAATGACATAAATTGTTGATTATTTGGATAAGCTCTTTATTAAGAAATTTGAGGGTAGCATCATATACGTAGTGGAAGAACAACAAATATAAATTTTAAAATTTTCTATAGAAAAGATTTCATCATGCGAAGATTGGTATACAAAAACCATAAAACCAAAAAGGTTAAGCATATATAAATGATATACTACCAAGGGAGATCGTATGTCCCTGAAATCCTACAGATCTATAGAAAAGGATGAAGGAGGTCAACTATCCTCCTCTCTAGTGGTGATCCATATGATAGGGGCTACGAAGACACTCCTCAAATCACTATACAATCCTCTTTTCCATGCGCACCACGTGATCAAGAAGAGGCTGGTCCTTCTTATTGTCCACACTGAACAAGAGCTATCAGTTGAGGAGGAGAGAGAGAGAGAGAGAGGAGTATTGGAGGTGGTAGCCAAAAAGGGTCTAGTCTATGACCCTTTTGGTTTCCTCCTATTTATAGAAGTCCCTATCAATTTAACTATAATGGATCCTACCATATTGAGTACTGAATCTCCTTCCAACTATCCAAGCCTCTTTAATTAGTGGATTTCTACTAAATAATCTCTCATTGATTCTTATTGTATCTTATCTATAAGATCCAATAATTCAAGAGCTTATTGGATATCCAATAAGATAGGAGTTCTAACGGATATCTCATATCCAAACCTCTACTTGTCAAAATACCTACTATATATATGTGTGACCCTCTAGACTCAATATAGAGCTGGCTATGCATCATACTTGTCGAAACTCCTTCTAACTCAATGAATTATTATCTCCATAATAATTTACTCGATTCATCGACTATAGACATACTATGCCACTATGTTATAGTCCCCAAACAATACAAGAAAATTCTATTCATTGGACTTATCTATTCTCAATTACCGTGTATCTATAGTCCCTCATCCATCTAATATTCTAGAGACTATATATCAAGTATGGTGTTGTCAGATCTATACAGAATCTGCTCGAGTCTCGCTCTAATCGAATTCTCTCGGAGAACTCTTTCTCTTTTAATCCAAATGACCCTGACCAGGGATTTGCTTAACTAAGAATACATAGAATATTCCTCTCATGACACCGAGAGCCGGTGATCCTCTATTGATACTTAATAGCCCTCGTAAAATCAGTTGCCACTCCCGATGATCGACTATGCTCGATCTGGAACTTCCAAGCCTATAAATCTAGTATCAAAGAGTGGAGTACTCATATAGGATATTCTTATCAACCATCCAGCATTCCGTGAGCGAATCGATTAGTAAACTCATTTTCTAATGAGCACTTGCATAGTATCTCTAGTGTCCCCACATAAATAACTATGAGACCAACTACCTCTATCATATGGATAAGTATATGACACACAAGTCTATTTGGTTATCTCGATATCCTTTTGGAGTAACCTATGACCAGGATTATTTATGGTATGCGTTTAAAGGAAAATTAGTCTCATTATCGTGATCTGATCACGATTCGATTCCTATTACATAGATCCATGGATATCACAATATATGCAACGGGCAATATAAAGTAAGAAAAATATCATATAAGTAATAAGTAAAAATAGTGCATATCATATCACACGTGTCATCACTCATGTGATTGTATTGTAGGGCACCTATGACTAGCACTCTTTTTATTAAATCTCAAATAGAAGTGGTGCAATTTTACTTGATCTAACTCTTCTTTTGGGGCTAGATGAATTATGATTAAATTGGACAGAGTGCTAGTTGAATCTCAGATTTTGATGATGAAATCAATTGATGAAGTTATGATCTAATCAACGTTTGAGTGACGCAAGTCTAACTTCAATCATGGAAAGATAAATCGATTGAAGCAGGAAGAATCAAATATTAGGCTAGAGTGGAATATGTTAGAAAATTGGACATTAGGATAGAGGATTGGTTGACGTGCCGGAAGGACTTCATGTCATAAGTTCGGGCATTGGGCTAGAAGGATCAGACATTGTGCCAAGAAGATCGGATGTTGTAGGAGGTCAACATGCTGATAGATTGGGTAATACACCGAAGGAGAGGACGATACAACGAAGGTTCGGACGAAGCATCAGATGAACCAATGACATGCTGGACAACATAAAATTCTAGTCTTCTAATAATTTATGTCTTGATCATTATAGGTTAGGTTGTAATTGAGTTAGTT
The DNA here is from genome assembly GCF_036884655.1 of Musa acuminata AAA Group. Classification (NCBI taxonomy): domain Eukaryota; kingdom Viridiplantae; phylum Streptophyta; class Magnoliopsida; order Zingiberales; family Musaceae; genus Musa; species Musa acuminata. Next base: position 39,554,552 of record NC_088338.1, read on the forward strand.
TTGAGTGTAACCATATTAATTAAATTAAAAAGCCCATTAAGCATAATCTAGGGCTGAGTTTGGCCCATTGGGAGGCTCATTTAGTAATCCAAAGTTGGGTCTGATGGTGGCACCGTCAAAACAGGTGGTGGAACCATTTATGAGCTGCAACGTACGAAGTGTATGTTTTCTGGAAGACCCAACGGTGGTACTACCAATGTCAGGCGGTGGTACCACCCAAACTAGCAGTGGTACCGTCCAGACACAATCTTTCAAACTATCAAGCGATAGTATTGCCAATACTCCAAAAATCCAAGGATTTAAATTTTGGCTTCATTTTTTGAAGGCATTTGGGGTCTATAAATACCCTAGTTATTCTTATAGGGATAAGCAAGAAAAAGAGTAGAAAGGAGGAAAAAAGAATTCTTGAGAAAAAAGTGTTGTAATATCTTTTAAAGTTTAGAGTCTCTTCTTTGTATTCTAAGAGAGGAGTAAGGTCTTGTGTAAAAGAGAGGTGTAAAGGTTCTCACCTAAACTTGTGAAAAGGAGAAAGAATTATAAAGAGGGTAGTTAATCTTCGCCCATGGAAAGAAGATCAGTAGTAAAAGCCGATGGTCTCAAGTAAAGAGAAATCAGGAGTGGACGTAGGTCGGGATGACCGAACCACTATAAATCAGTTTACATTTTTATTTATGTCTTTCATTTATATTACTTACTTATTTACTTGCTTACTACTTTTATGCATGTTATAAGTTAAACATCTTTTCGATATGGGTTTGATCAAATAAAAATTTTGAATCGGTGTAATTTTTTGAAATCACTAATTCACCCCACCCCCTCTCTTAGTATCTTTTATAGTCCTAACAGCACCTCCAAGCATTTCTAGTCATTTAATGATTCTTTGTGTGTAGATTCAACTTTTGTAAAGATTACAAGAGCTTCAAAATTTTTAATTATTGAACTAATTATGTTAATTTTTATAAGTGAGTCGAAGAAGCTTGGCATGCTCCTATTGCAAAATGGTGAATGGCATTACACTCTTATGTTTATCCTTGTTCAAAAGTTGAAATCAATTAAAGCAAGGCTAAAGATATGGTCACATAGTTTATCGAGAGTAATTCTACCCTACTTTCCTATGCTAGAGCAGAAGTTCAAGTTATTCAAAAGGCTTTGCTTGTTGATCCTTTTTTATGAGTCTATCCATCATTCAGAGTAGTTCCTCAAGGTAAGTTATAGTTATTATTGGATGAAGAAGAATCTCCTCTGAGATAAGAATCTAAAGATTTATGGCTTACTTTGGGTGACTTTAACCATTCTTATTTTCATGGGTGACTTTGCCTCTTCCTTTGTTGACGTCTTGCATAGTCCCATCTCGATCCCCAAAACTATTTTTGTAACTTTTTATTAAGTTTTTCAAAATTTGTTTTTGATTCTGAGATTAAAGATGTTGCTTTTAGCTCAAACAAATCACCTATGGCAGATGGATTTAATGCCTGTTTTTACTAAACTTGTTAGGATATCATCAAAGGTGATTTTGTGGCTACCATTCAAAGTTTTTTCTCATCTGGAATATCACGTCTCTAAGAAAAGAATCCTCAAACATTCACAAATTTTAGATCTCTCTCCATAAGCAAGATTATTTATCAAGTTTTCTAAAATTATTGCAAATAGATTATAGTAAGTTTATTAGATATGATTGATGTCAACCAGTATGCCTTTATGAATAACATATATTCAGGAGAAATTATCTTTTATCATGAGATTATGCATAACTACCATTTTAAAGGTGGCTCTCCCTGCATGAGTTTGAAAATAAACTTGCATAAGACAAATGATTTAGTTGGATAGGATTTTCTTATCGACCTTCTATATGAACATGGTTTTCTTTATCAATGATTAGATAAAAGCATGCATCTTATCTCCAACCTTCACTATTAATATTAATGGTTGTAATATGGGTTTCCTTCGGGGCTCCAAAAGACTTCATCAGGGTTGCCCCATGGCTCCCTGTTTATTCATGATTGTTATGCAACACCTTACTGATATACTAAATAGTACAATTTTGAAAAGACATATGACCCCTCGCAGGTTATGCCCTAATCCTTTGGTCATTCACTTGGCTTTTGTAGATGATCTATTTATTTTCGATACATCTAGCAACTCCTATACATAACATTCTCACTAAGTTTGTAGAAATTTTGAACTTTCTACGTGTCCACATAAGTTTAATATATTTTTTCCAAGTTGAATTTTAGCATTCTATTTCAAATCTTCTTAAAATGGCCATTGGATCTCAACCTGTAAAATTTCTTGGAGATCCACTTATTACCAAAAGGCTCTCGTACACAAACTATATTCCTCCTATTTATTTTCTCACCTATCCAGTGCTAGAAGGGCAGAACTCTTTCTTATTTAAGTCTACTTGAGCTTATAAAATATATCCTTTAGGGCAAAATCATATATCGGTGCTTTTACCTCCTCAAAAAGTATGATATGCTTTGAGTAACTTATGGTTTGATTTCTCTGGACATATGCTGATAGAAAGAGGTTTCACAAAGTTTTCTAGTTAACCATTTGCTCTCCAAAAGAGGAAGGGGGCCTTGGCATTCGTAGTATTCATATCCTAATCGGACTTGCTTGATGTGATATCTTTGGTGTCATCAAGAATGATTCTTTATAAGTTAAGTGGATTTCTTGTAGATGCCTAAAGTTGCCATTCATTTGGAAATTATTGTTGGGAAGTTTACGGAGCGATATCACATGCGCAGCGGAAGAACATTAAAAACAAAATCCCTAATTTTTCAAAGATGTGTTCGTGCGAAAATTAATGCGCAAAAATTACGAAACTTAAAACTACGTATATGAAATATTGTATTACCTAGGGAGATTGTATATCCCTGAATCCTTCCAGATTTCTAGGAGAGGGTGAAGAAGGTCAAGCGTCCTCCTCTCTAGCGGTGATCTACACAGCAAGGCTGCGACAATGCTCCTCAAGTCTCGAGGCCTGCTATTTGAGGAGAAGAAGGATAGGAGAGGCAATCCTAAAAGCTCTAGCCTATGAACCATTGGTTCCCTCCTATTTATAGAGGTCCCTTGTCAACTTAACCCTAATGGATCCTGCCCTTTTGGGTATTGGATCTTCATCCAATTACTCGAGCCTTTTAGATTAGTTGATCTCTATCCAATAATCTCTCATTGGCTCTTATTGGATCTCATCCATAAGATCCAATAATTCAGAGGCTTATTGGATATCCAATAAGATAGGGGCGTCGACGAATATCTCATATCTGAACATCTACTCATCGCAACGCCTACCATATATATGTGACCCTCTAGGCCCAATATCAAGCTGGTCATGAGTCATACTTGTAGGAACTCCTTCTAGCTCAGTGAATTATTATCTCCATAATAATTCACTCGACTCATCGACTGCGGACGTACTAGGCCACTACACCGCAGTCCTCATACGATACAAGGGAATCAAATCCATTGGACTTGTCTGTCCTCAGGTATCATATACCTATAGTCCCTTATCCATCTAATATCTTAGAGACTATATACCATGCATGGTGTTGTCAAACCCATACAGTTTCTACTCAAGTCTCGCTCTAATCGGATTCTTCTAGAGAACTCTTTCTCTCTCAATCTGAATGACCCTAGCCAAGGATTTGTTTGAGCAACAACGCATGAGATATTCCTCTCATGACACTGAGAGTGGATGATCCTCTATTGACACTCAATAGTCCTCGTAAGGTTGGCTACCACTCCTGATAACCGGTTATGCTAGATCTAGAACCTTAAGACCTATAAGTCTGGTATCAAAGAGTGGAGTACTCATAGAGGACATCCTTGGTGTCTCAAGTCTAAGGACCAAATACACCATTGGGACTATGAAATCGCTGTTTAACAATAAGGTATCATCAACCATCCAGCATTACATAAGTGAATCAATCAGTGAACTCATTCTCCAATGAGCACCTATACTGTATCCCTAATGTCCCCACATGAGTAACTATAAGACCAACTACTATATATATTCAATTATAACTGGTTATTTCGATGTCCCTTTCGAGTAACCTATAATTGAGATTATTTAGGATCTATGTTTAAAGGTGAATCGGTCTCATTATCATGATCTTATCATGATCTGATTCCCATTGCACAGATCCATGAACATCACAATATATTCAAACAACATGCAATATGAAGTGATAACATATCAAATAATAATAATAATAAGTAAAAAGACTACGTGTCAAGTCACATGTACCATCACTCATATGATTGACTTGTAGGGCACCTATGACTAGCAATTATATTCTCCAATATTTCTTCATAGAATTTCAGGAGTATCCTTCATACTAGAGAACTAGCTTATTCTTTCATTCTACATCTTATTAATGATGGATCTCAATCCTTATTAATAGTCAGACCCCTATGATAGAACCCCAAAGGAATTTTATATAGATTGATCTTTGAGGGAGATCACTCCTTGGAACGCTATAGGGGTTTCACCCTCCTAGAAGTCGGCCATATGGCTGTAATTGTATATAGATCTTGTTAATAAAGAGATGAAGGCTACATGCTTATATAGGGCTCCAAACCCTAGCCCTAGGGGCTACTTCCTAAGTGAGTTATCCCTTTTGCCCTCAACCCTAGTTGACCAGCCCAATAAGGGTGGGGTGACAGCTAAGAATCCTAAAGGCCTAAATATAAACCATAGCCACTCTTCTTTATAGGATAGAGGTGATTAGATAGGGTTTAGTACAATCTCACAGGGTTTGTATTAGTTGCTTCTTAGTTGAGTAGGACCCAACCCTGCTAGGGTCCTATCAAGCCCTACCTCTCCAATTCAGTCTTGTTCTCAAAGTTGAGGTTCCATGAACTCGGGAAACCAAGTCTCAGCTCCTTATATGATTCTCATATGACGTCTTCGAGTGATAAATTATTCCAAAATACTACTACTTCAGTAAAGGGACGTCGGTGATGCATCACAATTCTACGATCAAGGATGGCTTGTGGTTGGGCTTGAATATCTCCATCATCAGTGGGGTTGGGCAATTGTATCTAAGGTGACTCATGTTCTCCCAACTTGGGCTTCAGGCATGACACGTGGAAGACAGGGTGAATTTTGACATTCTCAGGCCATTTGACTAACTTCTAGGAGGGTGGAACCCTTATAGCATTCCAAGGAGTGATATCCTTCAAAGATAAATCTACATAGAATTCCTTTGGAGTTCTATCAATGGCCTAGTTTTCGCTGGTGGTTTATTTGGAAGAATTAGAATCTGATGGTCATATTGCCGAGTAGGAGGAAGACACTCAGTTCAGCAAAAATGTTGGCAAATTCAACAAGCAATTGGGTGAGATTTTGATCTTTAATTTCTATTTTCTTCCCCTTTGGTTTATGTTGGAGATGCATCAAAAAGCCACCATTTACCTTATGTAAAACTGTCTTCATTCGTTAGCTCAAGATGGTGGTTACATTGCTTTTGCGCTTCCCGCATAGGATAATATGTTTGCCTTTGTAGTAGAATTTCATAATTTATTTAAAAAAGTTTCAAGAGATGTCACCTAGCATCGTTAGTCATTCTATGCTAAGACGATCTCATAATCATTAATTGGTAGGAGAAAGAAGTCAGTGACAATTTCTTGGTCTTACAGTAATGGTTTCACCTACAGGCATCTTTAGTCGCACTTTAGGATTCTATCGTCGGTGACCTTTATGTCGAACTTGCTGCAGCCTTCGATACGGAGTGTCATCTGAGTAGCAACCTTACTATTTATAAAATTATTAGTGCTTTCCATGTCGATGAGAATAATGATCAGTTGTTGTTTAAGAAGGCCTCCAACTTTCATCGTTTGTGGGTTTGAGTAGCCGGCTAGAGCATGTACCATAAAGTCGATCGGTTGTGGCTCTTCTTCTACATCTTCTTCTTCATTTTCAAGACGCTCTTCTAGATGTTCAATGACATCTTTTTATACTGGTTCAATCATAAGAAGTCTTCCTTTTTTATACCGATGCTCATGGCTCCACGGCTCGTCGCAATGCCAACATAACTCCTTTGCAGATCGCTCCCGAAGCTCTTCTCTTGTCAACTTTTTTAGTGCAGGGGCTCGGCTGATAGTAAGGGGGGCTGAGGGCTTCAGTATTGCTGGTCAAAGAGTGACCCTACTTCTTTGAGCTTCATAGTTCAATCGCTCCTCTTGAAGTAGTGCGAAAGAGATGGCTGCCATAAGCGTGTACGATTGTTGCGCTTTAACTTCTCCCTGGATATCCGGCTTCAAGCCCTCAATAAAGGTCTCCAATAGCTATTTTTTAGACTAATCATAAGTTTGATTAGATAATCTTTCAAACCTAGTTTGGTACTCCTGAATGGTGGAGGTTTGTCGAATCTTTGCTAGTTGTCTATCAATATTCTTGTAATAGGTTGATCCGAAGCAGATCAGTAGTCCTTCTTTGAATTGTTATCATGAGAGGACTCCATGAGTATGTTCAAACTAGTCAAATCACACCCACTTTAATTTGTATAGCTGCAATTTCCACCATAGATGCATCCACGGTTTTGTGGTATCGAAAATATTACTCTGTGTATGAGATCCAACCAATCGGGTCTCCTTCTTCCCATCTAGGGAAGTCCACCCTCATGCATGGATAGTAGGGATTAATCGCAGAGCCTCCCCTCTCCTGAAAGTCATATATTTAGTTAGAACTCTCTCTTTGATGTGATTTCTTCAGGCTCGATGGTCGGCCCAAACTGAGTTCAGTAAAGAGAGTCTGAATCTTATCCTCCATTCGTGTCTCGAAGGCTTCGAATTTAGTATTGATTACCTCCTCAGATGTCATAGTATATGCCTCCAAATATGTAATATTAAGATCTCTCTTTTGTTATCGGGTTAAAAACATGTATCGGTTGAGAGAAGTGGTGGCCGAAAGGGTTAGTGGGTTGGTGTATGTAGGCTATTTTGTAAGAGCAGAATTGTCGTCGAAGAAATAGCGATTTCACGATGAAATTTCCAGCAAAAATCAAGAGATTTGAGGAGAAAATTTGACAACAAAATCTCAATTTAGATAGCAGCAATGATGACAATTTGATCAAGAATATTTCAGCAATATAACAGTGAGGAAATAGGTACAAGTTGCGATAGAAGAATTCTCGTCGAAAAATTTCAATGGTTTGCGACGAAAATTTACAGCAACACAAGAATGTTTTAGAGATGAATTCCTCAAAAGATCAATCTCAGATGGAAGCCAAGATGATTTATAAAGCGTATAAGAAATTTCATTCAAAAAGGATAGCAAATAGATCGGTTAAAAGGTAATAATATGCGACTGAAATTTTCTACAACAATCCTTCATTCACAAAGATGATAACTTTTATGACGAAAGAAATTTACAACAATCCTTCTTGGTATTTTGAATGGAAAATTACAGTAGCAAAAGGTATTAGTGATAGAAGAATACCATATCTCTAATGCAATAGGAGGTGACGGTAATAGATTAATTTAATCTACGGCAGAAGATAACAGTGGAGATGGCGACGTCAAGAGCAATTGTAGGAATTGCTTGGCTAGTGGTGGGCGACAGGAGTAGCAGCAAAAGCAGCAAGATCATTGCTCTGATACCATATGATAGAACCTTAGAGGAATTCTATGTAGATTGATCTTTGAGGGAGATCACTCCTAGAAGTTGACCAAATAACTGCAATAGTAGATAGATCATATTCTCAAAGAGATGGAGGCTACATGCTTATATAGGGCTCCAAACCCTAACCCTAGGGGTTGTTTCCTAAGTGAGTTACCCCTTTTGCCCTCAACCCTAGTCGACCAGCCCAGTAAGGGGGGGTAGCGACTAGGAAGCCCAAAGGCCCAAATATAAACCCTAGCCACTCTTCTTTATAGGATAGAAACGGCTAGGTGGGGTTCATTATAATCTCATAGGGTTTTTATTAGTTGCTTCTTGGTTGAGTAGGACCCAACCCTGCTAGGGTCCTATCACCATAGTATCTCAAAGAAGCACTCCATCGCATACTCGATAGCATCTCTTTTAAGTATCGATCAAACCCTTTAGCTCATGTCTCTAATATCATATAAGATGGTAATTAGCATGTTTTTTTCTTTGATTCCCACTCCCCCATGTTGTATTTAGGTTGGGAAGAATTAAAGGGTATTGAGTATTTCTCTAATTATCAAGGTGATTATATTATGTGGAGTCCCTCTGCCTCTAAAAAATTTATGCCCCAATCGACCTACAACTTATCCATCGTGAATCCTCACCTTTAGAGTGGGACGATTGGTATAGTTCAAGTTATATTGATATTTTTTCTTTATGCTTGGCTCACTTTTCTTGATATGTTACCTTCACTTGATCAACTCTTTCATTGGAGAGTTGTTAACTAGAATAGGTGTCTCATTTTTTAATTTCATGAGGAAAGCATAAAATATTTATTTTTTAAATATAACTTTTCGATAGAGATGGGATAGGCATTACTATCAAATTGTCTACTATTTCAGTCCGCCCTTGATTGGCCACAAAAAAATGGATGGTATCTCACCTTCAAGTAGATTCTTTTATAATTCTCTCTAGGAAACTCTCATTGATAATAACTATTTATTATCTTTGGGCTAAACGATATTATCGCTCTTTTCATAATATCAGTAAAATAACTAGCATCATCAGATCTTACATTATAGTTGATGTTCAATGCGAACTTAGTTCCACCATCAGTACTCTTGAGAATATTGCTCAAAATCGTAAGGCAACTCTTTTGTGGCAATTGTAAGTTGTATTTTAATTACCTATGATATATGGTGCAAATGAATCCCACTTCTACTAATATAAATGGTTCGCTATTAATATAAATGCTCAATATGTAACATATCTACTGACTTAGGGTGTATCTTTTAGGATTACAAAGGAAAGTGGCTATTTGTACTAGTTGTACAACTCAAGAATCCATCCTTTATCATGAATTACAAGGTATTCATTGTGAAATCTTAGAGGCGAAGCTTTTATCCAAGTTTAGTCTGATTTAGTTATAGAGATTTTGAATAAAAGGACTAAAGCATCATGGAAATGTTGGACTCTTATGTTACATGTAATAAGCTTCTACAACTAGTTCCTGATATGATTTTTTCCTTCTCCTATTAGGAAGGCAACCACCCTATTGATTATCTTACATATTTCTATACTAGCTTGGGAGAGATTATTTTGGAACCCTCTAGTCTACCACCCAAGTTTTAAAGGATGGTCAATTCTGATGCTAATTCTATACTCTACCAAAGATTATGATAGGATCGTTGGCCAAGAAGATGTATCAATACATACTTTTTGGCATGATATTTAGCCACTTAATAATAGTTGTTGGGGCCCTGCATGATATTGTTTTGTAAGTTTTCTAGGTTTTATAGGCCTTGATCTTTTTCTTTTATTCCCTATGCTTTGAAGTAGTAGAATGTGTCAGTGCTATAGTTTACTAACTTTTTCTTCATCTCAATAATATTCTTGCCTTTTGACAAAAAATAAATTAGGAAATAGAGTAGACGTAATAGCAAGACACACACACTCAAAGGCTTAGGCAGTAGTGAGAGAAAGGCCCCTGGCTTGGGGCGACGAGGGAACCTACCATTCCATCTTCTTCCCCATCCCCGACCTTATGCAATTGGAATTTCTTTTTCGTCTCCCTATCTTGTCTTTCCATCTTCTTCCCCATTCCATCTTTGCATCTCTCCCTTCTTCTTCAACCAAAGGGGCATCTTTCCTTGTTATATCGTGCACCTCAAAGGAACCTTCATTTTTTTTAAGTGTTGTGCCCTACTGCTGCTACAACATCCTGTTCATCTGCACACAATGGAGTTCATCCCTCTTTACCTGGACCACCCTTAGTTGACAAAATGGGACTCGATCTCTGAGCTTCCATCTTCCATCATGGTAATAGGGAATGGAAACAGGCTTTCTAGTGACCTTCTTACTACTGACTAAAATCTTATCCCATAGATCATAGGCTCTTCTTCCAAGTTCTTGTTGAATGATTCTTGCCTAAAAAAGAAATTGAATTCATCTGCTGACTTCATGTGCTTTGATGAGAACAAATTATTAGAATGGAGGAAACTTCAGCAGTTTAGTGTTTTAAAAAAATTACTACATTAAGTTATTAGCATTCAATATACCTAAAAGTACATTGAGGTTGGGTTCATTCAAATCCCAAGAACTAGAAATACTTTTAATCCTTGAATATTAAGCAAGGGTGTGAGCATTTTTGTTATGGTTTCTACGTAGAAATCCCCACTTTATGACATTTACATTATTGGCAAGCAACAAACAATCATTTAAGAGATGTCAAACATGCCAAGGTACCTCCTCACATTCGTTAAAAAGTCTTGATAGCTTGTAAGGAGTCTGTTCTGGTCAATAAATTATTGCAATAGTTAGTTAGAATTATCATTTGAAGTCCAAATAGAATAGCTTGGTATTCTCCTTTAAGAACCGAATGAAGTCATAAAGTCTTGTATCCTACACAAAGGATGTTCCCATTTCGATCCTTTAAAATGAAACCTAGACATGCAAGCACATGAGAGGAGACAAGAAGCATTGCGTTCTAGAGAAAAATGATGAATGATAGGTTTATGAGTAAGCTCATCTAGATATATATGTGTAGAGTGAATCCTTACATACTAAAGGTTTCTCATCATTTGTTAAAGCCAAAGTTTTATACAACAATGACTCTATAGAGGCAAAATGATTGCTAAAGTAGCAATTGTTGCGATGTTTCCAAATGATCCCTAAAGAGTTAGCAATGATGGCAAGTAATTTATTGTTGGTCTTTGTTAAGATCATGACCATCGGTAATCCAAGACCCAAAGAACTAATTGTCAAAGGAAGAAAATAGATAGTTTAAGGAGATTACTATTTGTAACCCTATTTTTACTATTTACAATTAATTTTAAAAATTTTAATATTCCTAAACTATCTTTTTGTAAATAGACAAAAATATTCTCTTCTTTTTTCTTCTCTTCTCCTCCTCTTCTTCTTCTTCTTCCTCTTCTTCTTCCTTCTCACAGGATGGTGTTGATGATGAGTCAACATTAATAAGGGAAGAGCACGAGGCTATGAATGTATCGATTGGAGCACAAGGTTGTGAGAAAGAAAAAAAGAAAAAATCAATAATATTAGGATGGTAAATAGTAAAATAATATTTTATTATTTTTTAGGGAGTTATTAATAGTAAAAAAGGGGCTATGAATAGTAACCTTCTAATTCAATTTATGTTGAATAAGCTGCTAATATGAGAGTGAGAATGGGCAATGAAAAAAAAATATGTTAGAGACAATCAATGTCACTGTGACAAATAGCACATTGAGAGGGTAGAGAATTGAAAGTTTAGCAAATCAGGTTGTAGTAGGAAGTTTATCCCATAAGAGTTTCCACAAGAAGGTTTTGATTCTAAGAGCTATCCTACGTTTTCACATTGCCATCCAACCAACCCATCAAGTCTTTTGTGAAATAAGATAAGTAATTTGAGTTGTAATAATAACGAGAGGATGAGGAGACCATATCCAGAGTTTATCATCAGGTTTGAGAGAAACATAGATGTACCTAATCTATTTAACAATGGAAGGATGAAAAAGATTTAAAAGAATAGAGACATTCTAATGACTCATTCCATAAGCTCAGACACCTTTTCAAAACTTATCATATTATACATATTTATAAATATGAGTTATTTATCAAGGGAGTGCTAGTAATCCAAAATTCATTCCCAATATTAATGTGTCAAATTCAACCAGTTTTATAAAATGATTAAGACTCCTCTAGATTATAAAATGAAATGTGAGTTGACACAAAAGGTTATAAAGATTAGTAATTTTCCTATATCTTCTAACAATGTAAGCCACTCATTCACACTTTTTGGTAGATACAATACTTCACACTTTTTATCTTTTCATCCGTAGGACTACTTTTTTTGCACTTAAATATTTAAATCAATATAATTTTCCTTCTCCTTCCCGAAAAAAAAAAAAGAAAAAAAGAAACTAATACCAGCAACCAAAGTCCAAGTTCCATATATAGCCCACCAAAGGATCAACGCCCGAGTACAAACAATTGATGAGAAAATCTTATCTTCTATCAAGGTCCAAGTTCATGGTACAGAATCTTAAGAATATAAAGTAAAAGACATCTAGCTCATTTTTACCTTCATTGCTTTAGATGAGGGGATCAAACCTTTCAATCGAGATAACAAAAACTTCCTCTCATTAAAATAAACATTTCTCCCCTGTTCTCCCCTGCTAAAGAATGGAGACCATTAAGACGTTAGATCAAAACCAGCAGAAAAAGTAAGTCTTTTTACAGAGCTCCATATTAAAAAAGTGCTAACAAATAATTAACGAAGAATTTAATGGAGCTTCACGCAACTTGATTTGTACTTGGATCAGGTCGGGCATGCACCTTAACAACCATGTTCAGCAACAGCGAATAGTTTTGCCTCATTTTAGCTGAAAAAAAAAAAGAAGAAAGGGTACGTTGAAATTCCCAATCTTCAGCATAAGCATTCAGATCTATGGCAGACTTCCACACGCAGTAATTTACATGGCAAATTTCATTAGAGTAAACAAACGACAAGCATAAGTTTGTAGATGGAACTGCCCGAAGAATCTAAATGTAAAGCAGCAATTTAAACTAAAAGAGTCGAGTAGTTACCAGCAGGGATTATTCAACACGATCGATAACAAATCAGTAGGCAGACAAAAATATAGCCGCATCAACAACATAAATGGTACACAATATTTAGCACACAACCTCGACCAAGATGCTGAGTAAAGACCAAAGCAAAGTTTCTTATTCCTCGGAAACCTCTCAACAATCCAACGATGCGAGGCATGCTACAGGATTCTGAGTAGTTTATCCTAGGTGATAAACTAAGAGGCATGCTGCATCCAACAATGGATTACCCTTCTCTCAAGTGTCAGATCCTAGAGTTGACTAATCCAATCTCAGATTACAGAGCCTTTAAATGAATCAAGTAAATCCTGTATACAAACAATAACCTCACTGTTTTACAAATCACAATCACAGTAGTGACATGTGTTCCCATGATGACTGCCAAACACAATTATATCAAAATCATAGAACTCGAACACCCACATGGAGTACAGGAATCACCATATCGCTGTAGCACAATGAATCAACTTTGCATCTCTGGTACCACAACTCATGAAGCCTACTGGGATCTGAAAACCCATGTAATGAAGAATAAACTCATGTGCAGTAAACTGCAGTGGTACCTGGTTCAAGACCTCGGTCCAGAAATTTTGACATTGATCAACATCCTGACAGAGATTGCATTCAGGTCAACGCAGATAGACTCGCCCAAGATTCAGTGCAATGTCTCAAGTATGACTGCTGACTGGAAGAGGCTGCAATATAGCTGGGGGATGCATTACTTGAATCAGCAATATAAGGCGATGCAAGTCTTGAATTAATAAGTGATGATATGGGATAACCCACAGAGTGAGGAGATACAACATAAGAGTGAGATCTATGAGATAATGAATTTCCAAGGCCTGAAAAGTTTCTACTCATACTAATAGATGGTGAACGACCATAAGACTTATGCAGGTTAGAGATATGGGAAGCACTAGAGAACAAACTTTGACTGGGGAGGCATTTGAGCTATCTGAATAGCCGGGGAATGAGGGGTTCTAGAGAATAGATGTGGTCGGGAATTTGATCGTGACAAGGGAGGCATGGCAGCTTTTTGAATGGCTGGGGATGCTGCCATGGATGAATGAAATGATGATAATCCTACACTGGAAGATGGAGTTGACGAACCAGAAGAAAGTAAAGGAGTGCACTCAGAAGCTGGAATGTTAGCTATGCCTGCCCTAGCAATGTTCTCCATTTGGTGAGCCAGGAATCAACACAGAATGCATGGAACCCTGTTCAATTATTTGACAAAGAATATTAGCATGGAAGAGTAAATTGCATTTGCATGTTATATTGCTACAGATGAAATAATGGTTGAACATATTAACCATTCCAGGGCACATGACTGAGGGGCCACTGACAAAAGAAAGCTAAAAAAAGTAAAAATGAACATGTAGCACATCTAATAAGAGAAGACAGGTAGCAACGGTCAATTTATCCATCTGTTAATCAGTGGCATGTCCCTGATATATATGATATAAACCTCCTACATATCTGCAATATACTAACACAAATATGTCAATGTTATCAGAATTTTAATATGTTTTAGAGTACCTCATATGTGTCAACAAATATACAAGTGTTCCAAGCATTTTGTGCATTTTGTACAAATGTACAAGTGTTACAAGTAAGCAATAAGTAAAAAAAGATAAATTAATTTATAATGGTTCGATCTTTCTAATCTACGTTCACTCCTTATTCCTCTTCTCTCGAGTCTATTGGCTTTCACTATCAATTTTATTTTCAATGTGTGAAGATCAAGTACCCTTATTATAACTTTCTTATTGAGATAACTTTCACACTCTTTTTTTACACAAGATCTCTCACTACGACTTAGAATTATAACTAAACTCAAGAGGAGGAAGAGACTACAACTATACTCAAAATGATAGCTTAAAATACTTTTTTACTTAGGAATAGGTATTCCATCAACCAAGCCTGAGTGAGTATTTTTAGGCTCCAAAAGGCTTCAAAAATTGAGCTAAAAATTTAAATAACAAAAATTTCGGGATACAGGTAGCATTATTATCAGCACTAGGTAATACTATCACCGTAACCAAGCAGCAAATATTGACTTTGATGGTACTATTATTGGCCTAGACGATCCTATCACTATCATAGGGGTGCCACCGTTGAAAATGCTAACAAAGTACAAATAATGCATATGGAGACTCTGGTAGTGTTATCACTTGGGCCTGGTGGTACCACCATCCAGGCCTAGTTTAGGTCATTAGTTTAACCTTCTAAAAAGCCCACTTCTATTCTAGTTCAAGCCTAATAGCTTTTTTGACAAGTTGGTGTAGTTTCGACTCAATACTAACACAAATTGATCTATAATAACCTCAATTAAGGCTTTGATAAAATCAATCAATACATATAACACATGTCGTTTGTTCTTTTGGTACTTCTTCCAAACCTTTGATACATCGTCATTTCCTTTTACATATCACTTATTCCACCGTCATATCGACTTTCCCCCGATAACTAATCTTTCAGCTCGATATCTGATCCTTCCAACACGATGTTTGAACCTTTAGCATAAAGTCTGATTTTTTAGCATGTCAAGCATGTTAAGATCAATACGACACTAAGAGGGGGGGTGAGAGTAAATTAGTGCTTACACAAAATTAAGTTGATTTAAAAAACTTTGTACGATGAAAACATATCAAAAAGATGCTTGACTTGAAAGCATATTCGTAAGCACAGTGAAAGTAATAAGCAAGTAAATCAATCTGCAATATGAATGAAAAGCATAAAAAAAATATAAATCGAGTTTTATAATAGTTCGGTTGTTGTGACCTATGTCCACTCCCGATTCCTCCTCTGTTGAGATCACCAGCATCCACTAATGGTCTTCCTTTAATAAGCAAAGACCAACCACCTTCTTACAATGCTTTTTTTCTTTTCACGAGTTTAGGAGACAATCTTTACAAGCCTCACACCTCTTCTTGGATGATTACAAAGCTAAAGAAAGAGGAGGACTTTTAGCACTTTTACAATACATTTACACCCCAACACTTAAAGGATTTCTCACACTTTGTTACTGCTATGTTATATTTTCATGTAGAAAAGAGTAGGGTACTTATAGGCCCCAAAGGTTTCAGAATTAGAGCCAAAAATTATTTCTTCCCGGATTTTTGGGGTATTGATTGTATCACCACCATTATTGGGTGGTACCACTACTAACAATAGGATACTAGGTGATACACTACACAATCTAATGGTACTACTGCCTAACAGAGCCTCGGAGACTAGACTCTGGCGGTACCACCGCTTGATAGGGTAGTACTACCGCTTGGCAGCATTAACTATCAATGGTAGACAATTAAGGCATTAACTAAGTAATTTTTGTCTAGTATGTCAATCATTCTTTCGGCGAAGTCTTGATGAACTTTCGGTAAAATTTCGACATGCTTTTAGCAAACTCCCGACAAACTCTTGGCGAACTCCCAACAAACTCTTAGCGAACTCTCGATGAACTCTCAACGAACTCCTAACAAATTCTCGGCAAGCTTCTAGCACATCATTTGAATCTTTGACATATCATCTGATCTTTAACTTTGGCCCAATATCTGCTTTATTTCTTATCTATTATCATAGTTAATCCTACAACACTTATCTCAACACATGGATTAAATCATTAATTTATCAATTGATTTTATCATCAAAATCCGAGATTCAATAATCTCTCCCTTTTTGATGATGACAACCAATTGATGATGGAGTTAACCTTAACTCCCCTATGCCACATTGAGATAAAGCGAACTTGAATTCACAATAAATCACAACCTTTGAATTCAAGTTAAACACTTTCGATCATAGTGATCAAATATAATATATTATATCAAAATTTCAATATGTTGTCCATCATTAAAGCATGCACAATTTCAAAACCTTATATTTCATCCTCACTTTATGCATGATACCAAAAATAAATTAACATCACTTTGGGCATATCATACATGATATTAAAGCATTCATAATACATCATTTTGGGCATATCATACATAATGCGAAGATATTAAAACTTTAAGCATTTATCACTACATGTATTAAATCAATATTTTGAATATGATATATCATTCATCATTTCATTTCATGATACCCGACATTCATCATTTTTATGATGCTAAGACTTCATGCATTAAATGAACATTTTGATTATGATACTAAACATTCATTATTTCTCATGTTTAAATCAATCATTTTGATACCAATCATCATTTCTCCCTTTTTATCATCAATAAAAGGGAGAATCATTGAATAATGCAAATTTAAAAATTATTCAAGTAAGTTTTACACCAATTTATCTAAGCTAGCAAAAATGAGAAGTTAAGCAAAAAATTTGCATGATAACTACTTTTGCTTTTTAAAATGGGCAAGCTAGCATTTTTGCAAAAGCTTTTTGGTTCTTCTTGAGATATGCAAGTTTCTTTCTTCCTTTGTCATAAGGAGAGGAAGAAGAGTAAGGGAGGGATTTATTCTAAAAAAAAATCAAGAACCAAATTCATGAAAGGATTTGAACCAAGTCAAATCCATAATCAATGAGTTTCATTGAATCAAGCTTCTATTTTAACAAAGAGAAAGGATTCATTAAAAAGATCAAGATATCCAAAAAATCAAATCCCTATCCTTGCAAATGATCATCATATACTAAAAGTCTATAAACATTCTTCTTTCGTGAGAATAGTGATGAAGAATTCATAGGAAAGTATCATCATATGAAGGATCAAAAAACCATGAATAAAAGTTCATAAATAAAATCCCTTTTCTTGTAAATAGAAAGAGATAGAATTCATAAGAATTGATAAAAGATCAAGTCATTAATCCAAAAGTCAAGGATCTTCTTTTGCAAATAGAAAGACGATCTCGATTTAAAAGAAAATTCAAGTTATGAAAAACCAAGAAATCTAAAAAAGAAATTCATGCATTCAAAAAATTTATCATGCCTAATTCTTAGAGTGTTGCATGTATTATACCATCATCAAGAAGCGCATCGTAATATTGAAAAGCACATAACTTCAAAAGGTACATCATAGAATGTAAGAAGTATAGTATATCAAAGAGTACAACTCATCATGGTATATTTTATTTCCCTACTCCCTTTTATCGGTAAAAAAAAAATACACAACCGATTCAAGTGATGGTAAATCAAAATATCTAAATAAAATATTAAGTTGCCGATGAATTTACTACATCTCGGTTAAGATATGTTCTTGATGTAGTTTAATTCAATTCAGTCGAGTCACTATTGAATCGGTAAATGAGAAGGGTGCTTGCTCTGTTAGAGGTGCTGCCTCGAAGGGATTGGTAGAAAGAGAATGACTTTTCCTATATATAGGTGTTTTTTATTTTGGTTCAGAAAGGGGAGGTTCAGTCCTCCTGAGTAATCTTGTCCAAATTTTGTTTCTTACTATACATCTTAATCTCCTTAATAGATTTATATTGATGACATTGAATCGATTTAGTTTTAAGGCTTCTTCATCAGGTGGAATAACTATGTCATAAGTATGCATTAGTCTAGTAATTAAATCACTATATGGAAGCATCATATCTTTTATGGATAGATCAATCATGTTTTGTTATATTAGATATCCAAAGCAATTTTCATGTCCTACCATAATCCAATACATAGTTCCTAATTCTATTTGATTGACTTCATCATGATGATGTTGTTTTGGAAGTAGAATACTTATTACGATGTGATGAAGCAATTTTGTGCTAAAGGGTAGTAAATGTTCATAACTTTTTGGAACGATAGACAAATTTGGGTTACCAAAGATAGTACCTAATGCCTTAGAATATGTAGCCTCAACTAATTCAATGTCACATTGTCCTCTAAAGTAGCAACCTCTTTTTTTTTCAAGAATTTCTATAAGGTTACAAATTACACTATCTATAATGGGTATGTGATACCCTAGGAGATAAGTGGACACTCTATCATTTTCATCCATATGCAAGTTGTTATAAAACTACCGAACAAGTTTTGGATAAATGAGTTCACTCATTTGAAGAATCGAAAGGATATTCAAGTTAGCGAACCATTCAAATTATTCAATTTTTCTAAATCTATATATTTTCGCTTATGTATTTTCATCTAATCCCCTCTTTCTTTTGTCCCTAGAGAATCTTCTAGATGCCATGAAACTACACATGTTATCAATGAAAGAAATACATATAAAAATTAAGATCTATCAATGAATTGAGAGAAAGGTTTTGAGGATTACCCTTGTAGTGATCCCTTAGAAGGTTGAGATTGATCTTTACATTTACAAAGGATGAGGGTTTTCTTGAGTTTCTAGAGGGATAGTAAGAGGAATGGGGGTATGGAGAGATTTAGAGGCGTGTAAAGAGAGTTGGGGGTGGTTCTACCGCCGATCCTAAAAGAGATTTTATAGGGGAGGGTTGCTGGTGGTGCTACCGCCTACGAGTAGTGTGCTTTGGCGATGCCATCGCAAGTCCAGTGGTGCTACCGCTAGTGCACTCACTTCTATCTTCAAGCTATAACTTTTGATCATTTACAACCTAGCAGCCATTTTTAGCATTCTAAAGATACTAATCATTCAAGTTAAAATCCAAAGACATTCAAGCTAATATTTACTAATCTTAAACTTAGCATTCAAAGTCATCACTTTTTGCTTATTGAAAGTGCAAGCTTCACAGCACTTTTAAGATGAGCAGGCCAACACTTTTCTATCCATGTGCATTAATGATTCAATCATACAAATCATAAATACATGAAAATTTATAATATAAATCAAGTTACATAAATCAAGAAATTATATACCATGATTTATTTATAAAACTCCTTTCCTTAGTTAATGATGGGCAGAATCATGGGAGAAGAGTTTAAAAACAAACGAGGTGAAAGAATCAATATTTATATTAAAAAATATCTTCAAGAAATAAGAAGATTATTTTATGTATGGTACATCTCAAGTTGTAAATAGTGACATCTCATCTCAACAAATCCAAAGTCATTATCACCAAACCCCCTCCTCTCCTTTTTTTTTGAAAAACCCAATGGAAGCAATGTAGATAGTTTCCTATAAGATTAAGGATAGCTAAGTATGCTCTAATATTTCATAAAAAAAATCATGCTTCATTATTTAACACCAAAAGACACTACATAAGCTATCTTTAATTGAAGGGTTTATCAAAAACCCAAGTATCAAATATCAAAAAATCAAGATCATGATTAGGATAAAATTTATTTAAATTTAAATCATTAAATCATCAAAATTATTTTCAAGAGATTCAAAATGACATAAATAGATTTATAAAAAACTTGATAAGATTTTAGGGATATAGACATTTTCAAGAATAATGTATTCTCTTTTTTATGTGTTTTAATTTTTGTGATTTATTTTATATAAGCATGTCTTTGTCTTTTATGCCAAATAAAAATATGCATCATCGTTTAAAATTAAAAACCAAGATTTTACCAATATCATCAAGATCAAATGTGTAACACATAATTCCAAAACATAAGATTTCAAATAATCATGGCAACATTAAATCATCAAGCATGATTTCATTGAATATAAAATATCTTCAATTAAAATTATTTTTTAACCGATAGTTCTAATTATAATGATCTTCCTTTATTGTTTTGGCTAGAGAGCTTTATAAAGTATTTTGGATCTCCGGTTATAAGCCTTGAGCATCTATTATCAAAATATCATTTTTACTCCTAGCTTGTGATTGTAGATATATCTACAAGAAAGAGAGTTTTCTTTTAGGTATCCATTTTGGGTTCCTTATAAATAGATCTACCTAGCTTATCATATTGCATTGAGTTATTTAAGGTTCCTTTAGGGGCCCAAATTAACTTATGTGGACTATACCTCTTAAATGGACATTTATAAGCATAATGTTCAAATTTGCAATAAAAGTTACATTTGTTTCAATATAAAACATACAAGGTTTTGGGCCTTTAACAATGATGGTTGGCTTTTTATGAGTGTTACAAAGCTGATTCCATCTCTTTTATGAACATGATCCCTTTTTGCAATGATCAAGTTTAAGGCTTTGTTTCCTATTTCAAATTTTTTTGAGGTTTCATGTAGAGGCAAATTCTCCTTTTTAAGCATTTGTAATTCATCACATTTTATATGAGGCAATATTTCATTATCATGCTCAATGTTCAATATATCAAATTCACTAGCAAGAGAAGCATGCTTTGTTTTAAATAATTTATACTTTTTACTAGCTAATTTACATTCATCAAACAAATCATTAAAAGTATTAAGCAACTCATCATAAGATAAATGGGATTTGTTTAGGTCACTTACCTCATCATTGAGCACCATTGGAGCATAATTCACTACTTCTTTGTTGGTTGGCTCCTCGTCTTCGGATGCACTCGAATCGTCCCAAGTAGCTTTTAGCACTTTCTTCTTCTTTGGTTACTTTTTCTTCACTTAGGGATATTTATTTTTGAAGTGTCCTAACTTCTTGCATCCATAACAAATTATTTGGTCTTTTTAAAGTTTATTTTTATTTTTAATATCATGTTTAGTTTTGTTCCTATTTATAAAATTTTTAAATTTTTTTGTTAGAAGTGTCAAGTCATCATCATCATCGTCACTTGAGTTTTCTCTCAAGTGGTCTTCTTGAGTTCTAAGTGTCAAATCCTTTCTGTGTTTTGGAAGGTTGTTCTCAAGTTCTTCATATACATTGTATGTCATTTTTAGGTCATCAAGGACCCGATAAGTTCTTCTAGTGAGAAGTTGTTCAAATCTTTAGTTTCTTAAATTGCAATTACTTTAGGATCCCAACTCTTTGGAAAGAATCTTAGTATTTTATTAACAAATTTAAAACTAGAAAAACTTTTACTAAGTGTTTCTAGACCATTAACGACATTTGTAAACAGGGTGTACATGTCTCCAATGGTCTCACTTGGTTTCATGTGAAACAA
Organism: Musa acuminata AAA Group; assembly: GCF_036884655.1. NCBI lineage: Eukaryota > Viridiplantae > Streptophyta > Magnoliopsida > Zingiberales > Musaceae > Musa > Musa acuminata. Next base: position 39,576,157 of record NC_088338.1, read on the forward strand.
TTCATAACTATGAACCAAAAGATTAATTTTTGACTCCTTTACCCTACTCGTGCCTTCATGTATGTTTTAAATATATGCCAAATGTTATAAGCCATTTCATAAATAAAAACTCGATTGAATTCATTTTTATCCAATGCAAAAAATAAAGCATTCATAGCTTTAGCATTCAAGGAGAAAGTCTTCTTCTTCAAATCATTCCAATTGTTTATTAGAAGAGAAGACTTTTGAAATCCATTTTCGACGATGTTCTATAACTCAAAATCCATAAAAATTAAGAAATCCTCGTTCTAGTTTTTCAATAAGTGTAGTTCGTTCCATTGAACATGGTAGAACGTGTGATAGAATGACCCTCATAATTGTTAGCGAAAATTATCTCTCTTGGGTTTTAAACCAAATTGAGAGTGACCTCGCTCTGATTACACCAAATTAGGTTTTAAACCAATTGTTAGGATTAATATGATACTAAGAGGGGGGGGGATTAGTGTTTACGTAAAATTAAGTCGGTTTAAAAAACTTCGTACAGTGAAAACATATCGGAAAGATGCTTGACTTGAAAGTGTATTCGTAAGTGCATTGAAAGCAATAAGTAAGTAAATCAGTTTACAATATAAATAAAAAGTATTAAAGAAATACAAACCAACTTTTATAATAGTTCCACTACCCGATCTTCTTTCAATGGGCGAAGATCAGCTACCCTTTTACACTTTCTCCTTTTCACGGGTTTAGAAAATAACATTTATACCCCTCTTTTACAACGTTTCCCTCACACACCTCCCTTGGAACTTTCTCTAAGTTTTAGGAGGGAACTCAATTTTCTAATAGGGTTTACAATTTTAGAATCATAGAGTTTTGCTCAACTTTTTAGCTATTCCATGTAGGAATAGCTGGGGTATTTATAACCCTTAATTGACTTCAAAATTAGAACAAAAAAAGGTCTCATCCCGGGTTTCTTGGGTTCTAGCGGTACCACTGCCTGTGTTGGGTGGTACTACCACCTACAACACTGACACTGGGTGGTACCATCGCCTAGTCTGGTGGTACCATAACTTGGTATATTGTGTTTGGGAGGTACCATCACCTAGACTAGCAGTATCATCGCCTAACATTGTCTCGGAAACTATGTTTTGGTGGTATCATCACCCAGACTAGCAGTACCACCACTTGACAATATCAGAGACTGTGCCACCATTGGTTCCACCTGTTGGGTCACTATTTGGGCCTTTCACTTAGCCCAACATAGCTCACACTTGGGCCAAATTGACCCCTAATTGAGTTGGCCCAATTCCAACCCAATTACCTAAAACCTAATTTGATTTAGATAATTATTATAAAACTAAATCAAATATTGTCCAGCATATCACTGATTCATTGACGCTTCATCCGAATCTTCGACGCATAGTCTTCACAAGTGGCCTATTACCTAATCGCCCAATTGACCTCCGCAACTCCGATTTCCTTAGTATAATTTTTGCCCTTCTTAGCTCGATGCCCAAACCCATGGCCCGAAGCCTTCTACCGATACGTCGACTGATCCTCCGGCTCAACGTCCAATCTTCTAACATGTTCCACTCCGGCGCTTTATTCGAATCTTCAGCGCATCGTCCTTTTTTGCGGCATATTGCTCAATTGGCTAATTGACCTGCGCAACTCCGATTTCCATAATGTAATTTCCACTCTTCTTGGCCCGATGCCCGAACCCATGGCTCGAAGCCTTTTGCCGATACGTCGACCGATCCTCCGACTCGACGTCTAATCTTCTGACATGTTCTACTTTGGTCCAACATGATTCTTTCTGCTTTAATTATCTTTCCCTAATTGAAGCTTCTTATGCCACTTAAAATATAAATCAGATCATAAACACTCTCAATTAGTTTTATCATTAAAATATGAGATTCAACAGCACTCTGACATTGGGCGGTACCACCGCCTAGTCTGGCGGTACTACCGCTTGACAAGGTGATACCACCACCTGATAGCATTAATTGTCAGCGATACCATCGCCTAGTTTGGGCGGTACCACTGCCCAGACCCCTTGGGAGACTAAGCCTCAAGCGGTTCCACCACCCACCTTGGGCGATGCCACCGCTTGGCATGACTCTAAGTGGTCGAGTGGGCCTTCCATCTGGCCCAACTTAGCCCTATTTTAGGTCATGTTGACCCCTAACTGAGTTAGTAGGATTACAATCTTAACTCAATCTAGGTTCTAACTATGATAATTAAGGTATTAACAAAGTAATCTTTGTCTAGTATGTCAATCGTCATGTGTTTAAGCTTTATAGAAAGACCGTCTTAGTCGCACTGATTCCAGTGAAGTAACTGATACATATAAAGAAAAATATCAAAACATATCTTCTTTTCACAAAAACCCTTTTTTTTCACTAAAAAAGAAGTCGTCAGAGACATGCCCTGCGCTGCCCTGCCCTGGACTGCCCTGCCCTGCCCCTTCGGAAGGTTGAAATAGAAACGCGTCTGACGAAGACATGGGGCCAATTTAATTTTGAATTACCCACTTTCTGACGAAAGCTTCCGCATAATTTTGACCCGACGCCAGCGCCCGCCGAACGTACACCGTTCTTTTATGACCCACTTTCTGATGCGGGGACGCCCGCCCCACGGAATTTGCGACGTGGGTTGGCCCACCCCGTCCCAACCTCCCTCAGTTGTCCGCAGCAAATGGATAAAGTGCATTATTTTCGTGAAGGGAAAAAGACGGCCACATTAATCGAGGTTGAGGTCTCGTGTAAACTACGTGACGCGCGTTCATACTGATTCCCGTCCAAAGTACAAGACACTTAATAATAATAATTTATCAAAACGATCGTTAGTAATAAATTTTTATCTTATTACGCCCCATATTTAATTTTAACCGAGATACTCTTTTTTTTTTTTTTTACTCAAAATAAACCTAAAATGATTTTAATTAGATTTAACTCGATTTTTTAGAACTGAACCTATTTTTTATATGAATTGAATAAGATCAGTTCCACAAAATTTTAAATATCTAATTTGATTTAATTAAGTCTCAAATTAATTTTTAATTTTCTCAAATTATCTCTCACCTTCTCCATTTTCACTCCATCTCCGACACTTTCTTCTCCTCCAATCACTCGTTCTCCTCTGAAAATGATTTGAAAGGGATCTGACTTAACCCATCACTCGGTCACTTTCTTCTCCTCTCACTCATTCTCCTCTCAAAATGATTTGAAAGGGATCTGACTTAACCCAATCCAATAGGATCATATTCGAAACAACTTAACCTGAATTCAGAGACCCTTATCGGAATCGATCAAGATTGAAACCGCCTCATTTAAGAGTATTATAAAAAAATTAATAAAAAGTGTTTCATGATAAAAATCAAATATAAGGTATCATCTTAGCAAAAGTTTATTATTACGGTGTTTTCAGTAAATTATCGAACAAAATGCACGGGAAGAGAAAAATGAGGTCGCCCCTCGTCAATCTAGAGGGAGGGGGAAGGGGCAGTGAGTGCGGCGGAAAGGCGAGATGGTCACCGATCCTCTCCTCTCCCGCTGTTACCCCGACTACGTCGTGGGCGCCATCGACTACCGTGGTCGCCCCGCCTCCCGCTCCGCCTCCGGCCGCTGGACCTCCGCCCTCTTTATCATAGGTACTGCCATACCCTTCTCCTCCACCGCCTTATCATCATCGATCTCCGCTGACCGTCTGATCCGGATCAATCTCACGCAGCGGTGGAGATTGCTGAGAGGTTCGCGTTCTACGGCGTATCCTCCAACCTGATATCCTACCTCACGGGTCCGCTCGGGGAGTCGACGGCGTCTGCGGCGGCGGCCATCAACGCGTGGAACGGCGTGGCGGCTATGCTGCCTCTCCTAGGGGCCTTCCTCGCCGACTCCTACCTAGGCCGCTACCGCACCATTGTCATCGCCTCCCTGCTTTACATGCTGGTCCGTTTCCACCGTTTCACTTTTCTTTTCTTTTTGTTCCCGGTTATGTGAAAGTGTCATTCCTTCTGTCTCCAAACGGAGGGAACCACAGAGCCTGGCCATGCTGACCCTCTCATCTCTTCTGCCCTCCCTCCACCTTGCCAAATGCGGAGACACCACCGTAGATCCAGCAGGCTGCCCACCTTCACCTTCATCGGTGGCCTTCTTTTACGCCTCCCTCTACCTCATGGCATTTGCCCAGGGAGGCCACAAACCCTGCGTCCAAGCCTTCGGCGCCGACCAGTTCGACGAGAACCACCCCGGCGAATGCGCGGCCAAGAGCTCCTTCTTCAACTGGTGGTACCTGGGGTTCAGCGGCGGCGTCCTCGTCGCCGTCGTCGTCTTGAGCTATGTCCAAGACTACATCAGCTGGGGGCTCGGCTTCGGAATCCCCTGCGTCGCCATGTTGCTCGCCTTGCTGGTGTTCCTGCTCGGAACCAACACCTACCGCTTCTACCCGTTGGAGGAGAACAGCCCGTTCGCTTGCATGCGGAGAACCGTCCACTTGGCAACGGAAGAAGATAGAGGAGGACTCGATTCCATGTAAGAGAATTCTGGAACAGTCTCTTGTATATGTACCGCACTTGGTTCATGCTTGCATACGCCGCTGATATATAACATCCTTAAGCTATGATTCCTCGTCGTTGACCAAGGAAGATGATGAATTCGTCTGCAGGGATGTTGGTTGTGGAGAAGGCTCGGAGGGGTTGCTTCGACTGTTGCCGACATGGGCGACCTGCTTGACTTACGCTATGGTATTTGGCCAGTCGTCAACGCTCTTCACCAAGCAAGGCAGCACCTTGGACAGGAGGATAGGCTTCATATACTTGAACCTTGAAGTGCCGCCGGCAGCCCTGCAAGTCTTCATCAGCGTCTCCATCGTGGGCTTCATCCCGGTCTACGATAGGATTCTCGTGCCGGTAGCGAGGAAGTTTACGAAGCTCCCTTCCGGCATCACCACGCTCCAGAGGATCGGTGCCGGATTGGTCCTCTCGCTCGCCTCCATGGTGGCAGCAGCTCTGGTTGAGATGAAACGACTCCGAACGGCAAGGGAGTTCGGACTCGTGAACCAGCCCGAGGCCGTGATCCCCATGAGTTTTTGGTGGCTGGCGCCGCAGTACGTCCTCTCTGGGGTCGCAGATGTTTTCGCCATGGTTGGCTTGCAGGAATTCTGCTACGACCAAGTCCCTGATGCATTGAGGAGTCTGGGGCTGGCGCTCTACCTGAGCATCTTTGGCATCGGCAGCTTCATCAGCGGATTCCTGGTGTCCGTCATCGACAAAGCCAGCAGAAAGAAAACGGGGGAGAGCTGGTTCTCAGACAATCTAAACCGTGCCCATCTCGATTACTTCTATTGGTTACTTGCAGGTCTCAGTACTTTGGGGTTGCTTCTGTACCTTCACTTTGCACAAGCTTATGTGTACAAGAAAAAGGGACGCAATGCATCTATGTAATGTCGATTCAATGTAATCTAAGCAATTTATCAAAAAGAAAAAAAAAATCTAATAATGGGATTTTATCATATCACGTTCCGATATTTAGTTTTATTAAAGGTTATTTTTTATCAAAATATCTTTTATAAAATAAAAAAAATTAATATTAGTTGACCCTGGTTGACTTTAGATTATCTAGGTTGAATCAATTTATTTGATATGAAAAAGATAAGCTCGTTTAAAATTATTTTCTTATTGGATTCATAAATTACTCTCATCTTCTTCTCATCTTCTTTATCTCTATTACGTCAAAAGGTACATTAGAATGTAACTATTACGTCAAAAGGTACATTAGAATGTAAGAAGTATAGTATATCAAAGAGTACAACTCATCATGGTATATTTTATTTCCCTACTCCCTTTTATCGATAAAAAAAAAATACACAACATATTCAGGTGATGGTAAATAAAATATCTAAATAAAATATCTAAATAAAATATTAAATCAAAATTTACTACATCTCGGTTAAGATATGTTCTTGATGTAGTTTAATTCGATTCGGTCGAGTCACTATTGAATCGGTAGATGAGAAGGGTGCTTACTCTGTTAGAGGTGATGCCTCAAAGGGATTGGTAGAAGGAGAATGACTTTTCCTATATAGGTGTTTTTGATTTTGGTTCAGATAGGGGAGGTTCAGTCCTCCTGAGTAATATAGTCCAAATTTTGTTTCTTACTGTGCATCTTAATCTCCTTAATATATTTATATTGATGACATTGAATCGATTTAGTTTTAAGGTTTCTTCATCAGGTGGAATAACTATGTCATCAGTATGCATTAGTCTAGTAATTAAACCACTATATGGAAGCATCATATCTTTTATGGATAGATCAATCATGTTTTGTTGTATTAGATATCCAAAGCAATTTTCATGTCGTACCATAATCCAATACATAGTTCCTAATTCTATTTGACCGACTTCATCATGATGATGTTGTTTTGGAAGTAGAATACTTATTATGATGTGATGAAGCAATTTTGTGCTAAAGGGTAGTAAATGTTCATAACTTTTTGGAACGATAGACAAATTTGGGTTACCAAAGATAGTGCATAATGCCTTAGAATATGTAGCTTCAACTAATTCAATGTCACATTGTCCTCTAAAATAGCAACCTCTTTTTTTTTCAAGAATTTCTATAAGGTTACAAATTACACTATCCATAATGGGTATGTGATACCCTAGGAGATAAATGGACACTCTATCATTTTCATCCATATGCAAGTTGTTATAAAACAACCGAACAAGTCTTGGATAAATGAGTTCACTCATTTGAAGAATCGAAAGGATATTCAAGTTAGCGATGTTGGGCTGATGGCCCATATTCAGCCCATGTGGGCTTTATCAGCCCACAGCCCACACCCTCTCTTAACCTAACCCTAATTAAGATTAGGGGGGTGTGGTGGCTGCGTTTTAGAGGCAGATTAAGGCTATAAAAAGGCAGCAACGAGGCAGATCTTGGAGGCCACGGGATTCCAAAGAGAAGAAGGAGATCAAGGCAGAAAAGGAAGAGAAAGAAAGGGAAGAAGACAAGGACAACGCAGAGAGACTGTTCACAATCATCTAGCAGTGTTCTCATCTCAGGTTAGATCAAATCTACAGTAGACTCTTGCTGTGATTACTTGGGGAGGTTTTAGATATTGTGGGCAGTGACGTGATCCTTGTATCCCAGTTATTCTCTTGTGGTTGTTGCTAGGGTTTTGGGCAAGAGATTGAGATTTGTATATTCATTATTCTCATAGTGGATTATCTCTAGTTTGCCCCGTGGTTTTTACCCTTCACATTGAAGGGGTTTTCCACGTATATCTTGGTGTTCTGTTTGATTGTGTTTCCATTTTATTCCGCTGCGTATTTTGGTCTTCTAGTATTTGTTCCTATACAAAGGTTATTCCTCTTTTTATTCCCATCAACTGGTATCAGAGCGGGGTTTTGGTGATTTAATTTTTGTATTTGAACATGGAGGCCAGTAATATTTCTCGCATGATTAGTTTAAATGGAAATAATTGGATGATATGGAAACCAAGAATGGAAGATCTCTTGTATTGCAAAGATTTGTATGGACCTTTGCAGGGGGATAGTGCAAAACCTACAACTATGACAGATGATGAGTGGAAGAGGTTAGATCGAAAAACAATTGGGTTTATTAGACAGTGGCTTGATGATAGTGTCTTTCACCATGTTTCTACTGAAATTTCTGCATATTCTCTTTGGAAAAAATTGGAAAGTCTCTATGAAAGAAAAACAGCTGGCAATAAAGCTTTTTTGATCAGAAAACTTGTGAACCTAAAATATAGAGAAGGTGCTTCTATTGCTGAGCATTTGAATGAAATGCAGAGTATTACTAACCAGTTATCCTCTATGAAAATGTCTCTTGATGATGAGTTGCAGGCATTGTTACTTCTCAGTTCATTACCAGAAAGTTGGGAGACACTGGTGGTTTCCCTCAGTAATTCTGCGCCAGATGGTATTGTCACTATGAGTCAAGAAACAAGCAGTTTGTTGAATGAGGAGTTGAGAAGAAAGAGTTCAGCAACATCTCAGAATGATTCACAGTCACTTATCTCAGAGAACAGAGGAAGGTCAAAGTTCAGAAGCAGTTCACGTATGGGTAGGAGCAAGTCAAGATCAAGAAAAGATATTGTTTGCTATAACTGTGGTGAGAAAGGACATTACAAGAATCAATGTAAGCAACCTAAGAAGAACAAGAAAAAGGGAAAAGAAGTGGAGTCTACAGAATCAAAGGATAATACTACAGCTACAGTGCAGGGTGGTGATTATTTGATTTTGTCTCCTTCTGATGATATTTTTTCTTGTGTGTGTCAGGATTTTGAGTGGGTGATTGACACAGGTGCTTCTTATCATGCTACACCTCGGAGGGAGTTTTTTGCTACATACAGGTCTGGAAACTTTGGTGTTGTCAAGATGGGCAACTATGACACAGCAGACATCATTGGCATGGGTGATATCCATTTAAAGACCAACCTTGGCTGCAAGTTGGTACTTAAGGATGTGAGACATGTGGTTGACTTGAGGCTGAATTTAATTTCAGTTGGAAGACTAGATGATGAAGAGTATGAAAGTAGATTTCACAGAGGGCAATGGAAACTCAGTAAGGGTTCTCTTGTTATAGCTAATGGAAAGAAATGTCATACTTTGTACAGGTTGCAGGCTAAAGCTTATGGTGAGCAGTTAAATGCTACAGAGAAAGACTTCAGTATGGAGTTGTGGCATAGGCGATTGGGACACATGAGCGAGAAGGGGCTGCAAACTCTTTCCAAGAGAGAGGTATTACCAGATCTCAGAGGTATACATCTGAACCCTTGTATTGATTGTTTAGCTGGTAAACAACATAGAGTTTCATTTGCTAGTGCTGCTTTGTCTAGAAAAATGCATGCCTTAGACCGTGTTTATACAGATGTATATGGTCCTTTGAGGACAAAAACTCCTGGTGGATCTGTTGATGTTCTTGGTATAAGTGGTGCACTTTATTTTGTCACTTTTATAGATGATTTTTCTAGGAAAGTTTGGGCCTATGCTTTGAAGACCAAAGATCAGGTTATTAATGTCTTCAAAGAGTTTCATGCCAGGGTTGAAAGGGAGACAGAAAGGAAATTGAAATGCATAAGATCAGATAATGGTGGTGAGTATACAGGATTGTTTAATGACTATTGCAGGTCACATGGAATCCAACATGAGATGACAGTTCCTGGTACACCTCAACATAATGCAATTGCAGAGAGGATGAACCGCACCATCATGGAAAAGATCAGATGTATGCTTTCACAGGCCAAGCTACCCAAAAGGTTTTGGGATGAGGCTTTGAGGACTGTAGTTGATGTGATCAACTTATCACCATGTACAGCCCTAGATGGTGATGTTGCAGAGCATGTATGGTCAGGGAAAGATGTTTCCTACAGCCATTTGAAAGTGTTTGGTTGTCGTGCATTTGCACATGTTCCAGATAATGAGAGGTCCAAGCTGGATGGTAAGTCTAAAGAATGTATTTTTCTTGGTTACTCACATGATCAGTTTGGTTACAGGCTTTGGGATCCAGAAAAGCAGAAGGTGTTCAGGAGCAGAGATGTGATCTTCTTTGAGGATCAAACCTTTGAGGATTTGAAGAAGAAGGCACCAGCCAAGACTTCTGCAGAAGGATTAGCAGATTGTGACCCAGTTACTCCTCCAGTATATCAGGGTGATGGGGGAGATATGCAGGAAGATGGTGTAGAACCTGATATTGATCTACCTGTAGGACATGTTGAGCAAGAAGAAGTAGGAGAGCAAGTTCCCGCAGAACCTCAGTTGAGAAGATCTTCTAGACAACGTCAACCTTCCAAAAGATACTCTACAGATGAGTATGTGATGCTTACTGATGCAGGTGAACCAGAGAGTTACCAGGAAGTAGTTGAGAGTGAGCAGAAAGAGAAGTGGTTAGCTGCTATGCAGGAAGAGATGGATGCTCTTCAGAAGAACCACACTTATGATTTGGTGCTGCTACCAAATGGAATGAAGGCCTTGAAGAACAAGTGGGTTTTTAGGTTGAAGACTCAAGAATATTGTTCTCAACCAAAGTACAAAGCTAGATTGGTTGTGAAAGGCTTTGGTCAAAAGAAAGGTATTGACTTTGAAGAGATATTTTCTCCTGTTGTTAAAATGTCTTCTATTCGTGTTGCTCTTGGTATTGCTGCTAGCCAGGACTTGGAGGTTGAGCAGTTAGATGTGAAGACAGCTTTCCTTCATGGTGATTTGGAGGAGGAAATTTATATGGAGCAACCAGAAGGCTTCAAAGTCAAAGGTAAAGATAATTTTGTCTGCAAGTTGAAGAAGAGCTTGTATGGGCTAAAGCAAGCTCCAAGACAGTGGTACAGAAAGTTTGATTCATTTATGACAGAAAATGGATACAAAAGAACGGCTTCAGATCATTGTGTGTACATCAAATGGTTTGGTGAGGATTTTATTATTCTCTTACTTTATGTTGATGACATGCTTATTCTTGGGAAAGATATGTCTAAAATTGACAGGTTGAAGAAGGAAATGAGTGAGTCTTTTGCAATGAAGGACATGGGGCCAGCAAAGCAAATACTAGGCATGCAGATTTCTCGTGACAGGAAAAACAAGAAGATTTGGTTGTCACAGGAGAAATACATCGAGAAGGTATTGGAAAGATTTAGTATGAGCAATGCTAAGCCAGTTGGTTCTCCTCTTGCAGGTCACTTCAAGTTGTGCTCAAAACAGAGACCGTCAAGTGATGAGGAGAAGGAGAAAATGCAAAAGGTTCCTTATGCTTCAGCAGTTGGAAGTTTAATATATGCAATGGTATGTACGAGGCCAGACATCGCATATGTAGTGGGTGTTACTAGCAGATTTCTTGCAAATCCAGGCAAAGAGCACTGGGCAGCGGTGAAGTGGATTTTTAGATATCTCAGAGGGAGCTCTAAGGTTTGTTTAAGCTTTGGAGGTGGACCACCTGTGTTGACAGGTTACACAGATGCAGATATGGCCAGAGATATAGATACGAGGAAGTCTACTTCAGGTTATGTACTTACTTTTGCAGGGGGAGCTGTGTCATGGCAATCCAGGTTACAAAGGTGTATTGCTCTCTCCACCACAGAAGCAGAATATATTGCTGCTACAGAGGTATGCAAAGAAATGTTATGGATGAAAGAATTCTTACAAGAATTGGGGCTGAAACAGGAAAATTATGTGGTGCATTGTGACAGCCAGAGTGCCATCCATTTGTGTAAGAACCAAATGTTTCATTCCAAGTCAAAGCATATAGATGTCAGATACCACTGGATTCGAAATGTATTTGAAGAGAAGCAGTTGCAGCTTCAGAAAATTCATACAGATGACAACGGAGCAGACATGTTGACGAAGACCTTACCAAAAGAAAGACAGGAGATATGCCGACAGTTGGTCGGCATGGCTTCACATTGAGGAGTCATGGGACAGCCTCCCTTATGGGCTGAAGGGGGAGGTTGTTGGGCTGATGGCCCATATTCAGCCCATGTGGGCTTTATCAGCCCACAGCCCACACCCTCTCTTAACCTAACCCTAATTAAGATTAGGGGGGTGTGGTGGCTACGTTTTAGAGGCAGATTAAGGCTATAAAAAGGCAGCAACGAGGCAGATCTTGGAGGCCACGGGATTCCAAAGAGAAGAAGGAGATCAAGGCAGAAAAGGAAGAGAAAGAAAGGGAAGAAGACAAGGACAACGCAGAGAGACTGTTCACAATCATCTAGCAGTGTTCTCATCTCAGGTTAGATCAAATCTACAGTAGACTCTTGCTGTGATTACTTGGGGAGGTTTTAGATATTGTGGGCAGTGACGTGATCCTTGTATCCCAGTTATTATCTTGTGGTTGTTGCTAGGGTTTTGGGCAAGAGATTGAGATTTGTATATTCATTATTCTCATAGTGGATTATCTCTAGTTTGCCCCGTGGTTTTTACCCTTCACATTGAAGGGGTTTTCCACGTATATCTTGGTGTTCTGTTTGATTGTGTTTCCATTTTATTCCGCTGCGTATTTTGGTCTTCTAGTATTTGTTCCTATACAAAGGTTATTCCTCTTTTTATCCCCATCAAGCGAACCGTTCAAATTATTCAATTTTTCTAAATCTATATATTTTCGCTTATATATACTTCTAGACTCAAAGGTTGGGAATTTAAGGGTATGTTTAGGAGAATCAAAAAGCATGGAATCATAGGTTTCATCTAATCCCCTCTTTCTTTTGTCCCTAGAGAATCTTCTAGATGCCATGGAACTACACATATTATCAATGAAAGAAATACATATAAGAATAAAGATCTATCAATGAATTGAGAGAAAGGTTTTGAGGATTACCCTTGTAGTGATCCCCTAGAAAGTTGAGATTGATCTTTAGATTTACAAAGGATGAGGATTTTTTTGAGTTTCTAGAGGGATAGTAAGAGGAATGGGGGTATGGAGAGATTTAGAGGCGTGTACAGAGAGTTGGGGGTGGTTCTACCGTCGACCCTAAAAGAGATTTTATAGGGGAGGGTTGCTGGTGGTGCTACCGCCTACGGGTAGTGTGCTCTGGCGGTGCCATCGCAAGTCCAGTGGTGCTATCGCTAGTGCACTCCCTTCTATCTTCAAGCTACAACTTTTGATCAGTTACAACCTAGCAGCCATTTTTAGCATTCTAAAGATACTAATCATTCAAGTCAAAATCCAAAGACATTCAAGCTAATATTTACTAATCTTAAACTTAGCATTCAAAGTCATCACTTTTTGCTTATTGAAAGTGCAAGCTTCACAGCACTTTTAAGATGAGCAGGCCAACACTTTTCTATCCATGTGCATTAATGATTCAATCATACAAATCATAAATACATGAAAATTTATAATATAAATCAAGTTACAGAAATCAAGAAATTATATATCATGTTTTATTTATAAAACTCCTTTCCTTAGTTAATGATAGGCAACATCGTGGGAGAAGAGTTTAATGAAGAGTTTAAAAACAAACGAGGTGAAAGAATCAATATTTATATTAAAAAATATCTTCAAGAAATAAGAAGATTATTTTATGTATGGTACATCTCAAGTTGTAAATAGTGACATCTCATTTCAACAAATCCAAAGTCATTATCACCAAACCCCCTCCTCTCTTTTTTTTTTGAAAAACCCATTGGAAGCAATGTAGATAGTTTCCTATAAGATTAAGGATAGCTAAGTATGCTCTAATATTTCATAAAAAAAATCATGCTTCATTATTTAACACCAAAAGACACTACATAAGCTATCTTTAATTGAAGGGTTTATCAAAAACCCAAGTATCAAATATCAAAAAATCAAGATCATGATTAGGATAAAATTTATTTAAATTTAAATCATCAAATCATCAAAATTATTTTCAAGAGATTCAAAATGACATAAATAGATTTATTAAAAACTTGATAAGATTTTAGGGATATAGACATTTTCAAGAATAATGTATTCTCTTTTTTATGTGTTTTAATTTTTGTGATTTATTTTATATAAGCATGTCTGTCTTTTATGCCAAATAAAAATATGCATTATCGTTTAAAATCAAAAACCAAGATTTTACAAAAATCATCAAGATCAAATGTGTAACACATAATTCCAAAACATAAGATTTCAAATAATCATTGCAACATTAAATCATCAAGCATGATTTCATTGAATATAAAATATCTTCAATTAAAATTATTTTTTAACCGATAGTTCTAATTATAATGATCTTCCTTTATTGTTTTGGCTAGAGAGCTTTATGAAGTATTTTGGATCTCCGGTTATAAGCCTTGAGCATCTATTATCAAAATATCATTTTTGCTCCTAGCTTGTGATTGTAGACATATCTACAAGAAAGAGAGTTTTCTTTTAGGTATCCATTTTGGGTTCCTTATAAATCGATCTACCTAGCTTATCATATTGCATTGAGTTATTTAAGGTTCCTTTAGGGGCCCAAATTAACTTATGTGAACTATACCTCTTAAATGTACATTTATGAGCATAATGTTTAAAGTTGCAATAAAAGGTACATTTGTTTCAATATAAAACATACAAGGTTTGGCCTTTAATAATAATGGTTGGCTTTTTATTAGTGTTACAAAGTTGATTCCATCTCTTTTATGAACATGATCCCTTTTTGCAATGATCAAGTTTAAGGATTTGTTTCCTATTTCAAATTTTTTTGAGGTTTCATGTAGAGGTAAATTCTCCTTTTTAAGCATTTGTAATTCTTCACATTTTATATGAGGTAATATTTCATTATCATGCTCAATGTTCAATATATCAAATTCACTAGCAAGAGAAGCATGTTTTTTTTTAAATAATTTATACTTTTTACTAGCTAATTTACATTCATCAAACAAATCATTAAAAGTATTAAGCAACTCAACATAAGATAAATGGGATTTGTTTAGGTCACTTACCTCATTATTGAGCACCATTACAACATAATTCACTACTTCTTTGTTGGTTGGCTCCTCGCCTTCGGATGCACTCGAATCGTCCCAAGTAGCTTTTAGCACTTTCTTCTTCTTCGGTTTCTTTTTCTTCACTTAGGGATATTTATTTTTGAAGTTTTCTAACTTCTTACATCCATAACAAATTATTTGGTCTTTTTAAAATTTATTTTTATTTTTAATGTCATGTTTAGTTTTGTTCCTATTTATGAAATTTTTAAATTTTTTTGTTAGAAGTGCCAAGTCATCATCATCATCATCATCATCATCATCATCATCATCATCATCATCATCATCATCATCATCATCATCATCATCGTCACTTGAGTTTTCTCTCAAGTGGTCTTCTTGAGTTCATAGTGTCAAATCCTTTCTGTTCTTTGGAAGGTTGTTCTCAAGTTCTTCATATACATTGTATGTCATTTTTAGGTCATCAAGGACCCGATAAGTTCTTCGAGTGAGAAGTTATTCAAATCTTTAGTTTCTTAAATTGTAATTACTTTAGGATCCCAACTTTTCGGAAAGAATCTTAGTATTTTATTAACAAATTTAAAACTAGAAAAACTTTTACTAAGTGTTTCTAGACCATTAACGACATTTGTAAATAGGGTGTACATGTCTCTAATGGTCTCACTTGGTTTTATGCGAAACAATTCATAACTATGAACCAAAAGATTAATTTTTGACTCCTTTACCCTACTCGTGCCTTCATGTATGTTTTAAATATATGCCAAATGTTATAAGTCATTTCATAAATAGAAACTCGATTGAATTCATTTTTATCCAATGCACAAAATAAAGCTTTAGCATTCAAGGAGAAAGTCGTCTTCTTCAAATCATTCCAATAGTTTATTAGAAGAGAAGACTTTTGAAATCCATTTTCGACGATGTTCCATAACTCAAAATCCATAAAAATTAAAAAATCCTCATTCTAGTTTTTCAATAAGTGTAGTTCATTCCATTGAACATGGAAGAACGTGTGATAGAATGACCCTCATAATTATCAGCGAAAATTATCTCTCTTGGGTTTTAAACCAAATTGAGAGTAACCTCGCTCTAATTACACTAAATTGGGTTTTAAACCAATTGTTAGGATTAATATGATACTAAGAGGGATAACAAAAAACTGATTTGCAAATGGATAACAAAGAACTGATTTGCAAAAGACTGAACTTGTTAGGTGATTTGCAGGCTTTAAATAAAGTCATGGGCTGAGTCTTGATAGAAGTTGTTCAACCCTCGGGCAGCTTTTGTTTTTCTTTGAGTTGGTCACTAGTTCTCATACTTCAAAACAATTGTCATACTTCAAAACTTGTTAGGTCACTAGTTCTCATACTTCAAAGCTTGACTGGTACCTGCCAGTCTTTGTACCAGTTGTCTTTCCCTGAGCTTTGCCGCCGGTACTCTTCCACTTTAAGTGAGTGGATGTCTCTATATTGCTGCAAGGCATTGATTGCTTGTTCTGCTGCCTTCTGTTGTAAGATTCCGAGTGTCCTCTTTGTGGAGTCTTCGTCATTAAGTAACCTTTTCTTTCCCTTTTGAAGGCAGGTGAGCTTATCGGTGTATTGGAATAGGAGGTTATTATTTTGCAGGCTATTTGATTCAGAAAGGCTTCCGCCTTTGGGTTGGGCTTGGCATTGAGTTCTTGGGTTGCTTCCGCCAATAATGATAGTTGGTCCTTTTGTTCTTCCCTCCATCCTGCATTTAAAAGAATGTTGATTAATCTAGATAAGGAGTCGACGAGGATGTTACTTGTTCCTTCGATGTGTTCGAATTGGACTTCAACCCCACTTCCGGTGATATAATCAATGAATGTCATCCATCGGACTCTTGATGGTTTATTTTGGGCCGATTTGTTGAAAAAGCTGATTATGGCTTGGTAGTCCGTTCTTATCAGGATCTCTCTTTTGTCCAGATAGTAGATCTTTAGGGCTTCGAGAGTTTTCAGGACTGCGTGTAATTCTGCGTCAATAGCTGATTTGATGGGGCTGAATTTTCCGCTGGCATAGGCACAAATTCTTTCTGTGCTCCTTGGATCTCCTTTCTTATTTTTCCATTTACACACTCCTCCCCATCCTTCCATACATCCATCAACTTCTAGAACTATGCAGCAATCTGGGGGTGGTACTTCTAGATCAGAAAGCCTTTGGACTTTGCTTTTGACTTCCTTGATAAGCTTCCAGTCCTATTCATTGAGTCTCTTTTCTCCTGTTGGGCTTGTTTTCGAGTAGAGAGGCCCTAGGAGTTTGCCGAGATTTAGAATGTAATTCCTGGCATAGTTTAGAATCCCCAGCCAAGACCTTAAACCCCTTTTGGTTGTTAGGTCTTCTTCTTTGAATTCAGTAATTTTTTTTATTATGTGGGGCTGCAGCTTAATCCTTGAGTTTCCTAATACTGCCCCTAGGAATTCTATTTCTTTGACTGCAATCTTCATTTTTGTCGGGCTTAATACTAATCCATTTTCTTGACAGATTTCTAGCATTTTATGAAGATGCCTAGCATGGTCCTTCGTATTTTCAGAGAATACTAGGATGTCGTCTATATAGACTACTATAAATTGTTCCGTACCTTTGAAGTAGTCATCCATTTTTCTCTGAAATATTACGGGGGCATTTTTGAGCCCAAATGGCATTGCCAGCCATTCATATAGTCCATCTGGTACCCAGAAAGCCGTCCATTCTATGAAGTCCGGGTGCATTGCTACCTGATGGAATCCGGATTTTAGGTCAAACTTGGAGTATATCTTGCTATTGCTGACCTTTCTTAGTATGGTGTTTATCCCTGGTAGGCTGTATTGGTCTTTTTCAGTGAGGTCATTTAGTCTTCTGTAGTTAAAGACCATTATTTCCTTTCCCCTTCTTTCCTGGCCAGTGACTGGGTCTACTGTTGTACTAGAGTTGACTATGATTGCTGTTGTCCTATGCCTGCTTTTGCTTGGTCTGATCAAGCCAATGTCCAGAAGTGCTTTGACGTGTTTAGAGAAGGATTCTCTGGCCTGAGGCGTGAGGTACTTTAATGGCTTGTCCTCTATTGTAAGGTTTGGGTTTTGATTTCCAGTTCACACATCAACCCGTTTTTCTTCCGGTGTTGAAGAGGATTTTCACCAATGTACCCTTGGGCCTTTAATTTTTCGATCAAGCTTCCAAACTGTGCTCTGAGTTTATCTTCATCCTTTTGAGGTTCGGTTGAGTATAGAACCAGCTCCTGAATTTGGATGTAGTCTTCTTCTTCTAGTTCCAGTTCTTCTATTGCAGTTGTAACTGGAACATATGGGAGGGTGTTAATAGTGGTCAGGTTCTTATAGAAGGTTATCGTATTTCCTTCAATTCTGACTCCTCCTTGCATGGCGTGGATGAAATTGCACCCGATTATCATCTGTATGTCATCCCCTAATTTCATAGGGAATGCATATGTGTATGGGATTCTGAAGGAGTTGTCACCTATCATCATCCTTCCTCCTCTCAATTTCTTATCTGTTGTTGTCTTTGATGTAATCCCGTTGAAATGTACCAGGTAGGGATTCTTTTCCAGTGCTTCCCTAGGTATCGCGCCTTCATCTATGCAGCAGGTGGTGGCCCCTGTATCTAGAATGGCATTTACTTTGATTATAGGAGCATTGGGTATTTCAAGTTGTACCTTAAGGTTGAATAGTATATTCTTTGCTTTTTCTGGTTTGGCGGCTTCTTTCGTCTCGGCTGATAGTATCTGCTGCTTTTCCTCCATTAGTAAGACATAGGTGCTTTCCTTTTCAACCTTTTCCTTTTGTTTTAGGAGATTGATCTCCTTTTGTAAGTCTGCCCTTTCCATGCGGAGTCTGTCAAGTTCCATATTTTCTTGTTCTAGCTCTCGGTATTTCCTTTTCAGCTCTTCTACTTCACGTTTTAGCTGGAGGTTTTCCTGGACAATTGTAATGGCCTGTTGATGGGCTTCCTCAATTTCCTTTGCCTTTTCTTTTTCTGCTTCCACTGTGGCTTTCAGTTTCTTTATCTCTGCTTCACATTGGTTAATATAATCCTGCTATTGTTGGAGGAGATTTTTGGGTTCATACTTGACTGGTTCCACCAGTGCTACAGGGGTCTTTTTGTTGAAGTAGTAGATACTGCACATCCCGCACGAGGTGATTTCACAAAGCGGGCAATGTCGTCTGTGCCTTTGCTGTGAGATTCTTTTACAGCAGTTGCACCTTTCCAGTCTTGCCGGTAGTTCCTCGTTTATCCTCCAGATGTGGCTGCACTCGGCCTATTTTTGTGAGACTTGTATTCTTGCTCTGTATCCTGACTCTGGTCCAATCCACCAGGTCCTGCTATCTTCAACAAGAGCAAATATCTTATGGGTGAAGGAGTGTATACCATGTTGTAATCCCTCTACGTCTTCTCCCTCAGAAATTGAGTAGATTGCGTCACTTTAGTTTTCTCCTTCTTGGACAGAGATGATTTCATAATCCTCTGGAAGGTCTAATTGTTCAAACATTGCAACCCTCTTTATGTTTTTGCGATCGTTGGGGCATTCCCTGGCGAAATGTCCTTCCTCACCGCACAAATAGCACTTGCACTTTTTGTTTCTTACCAGGTGCTTTCTTTTTTCTCTCCTTGCATGTGATGAGTGGGGCTTGCCTTTATATGTTGTGGATCTCCTAACCTCGTATTTCCTTTCAGGCTTGTTATAATACCCTAGGATGGGTATTTCACTATAGAAAGACAGGTCTTTGAGCGCCCTTTTGAATGCGGCGTCCTTGCATTCTGCTTCTAGATATTTATAGGAAAATAAGATCCTGGGGATTACCCCGATCGTATTGCCCCTGTATTTGGATTCAAAGGCGTCCTTTATTCTCTTTCCTAATTCTCCGGGCATCTTAGACCATAGTTTTTCAGATAACTCGGGGCTTGTGAACAGCCTTCCCGTTTTTTAGGCTAACCTCATGTAGTCATTCAGGAATTGGATAATATGTTTCAGGCTGTTGCACGAAAGCCTCTCTAGGTCTCTGTAGGCCTCTTCTTGCATCCCGGTTGATCCCTGAAATGGGTCTTCAAGTATGAAGATTGTTCTTAATTGAGATAGGATATTTTGGGTACCTCCTGCTTCGTCGGCGTTTTCCAGTAGTAGTTGGTATTCGTCAGGGTACGCCATCCTCCATTGGATCCAGGCTAGCTTCTCGGATTCACCGAGCAGATTTTTGATAAATTCCATCTTTGCTGGGGAATCTGTGAATCCTTGGAGTGAGACTAAATTCTTAGTTATTGACTCCCATCTCATAAAAACTTCATCAAACATCCCTAATTGTGTAGGGATAATGAACATGGCTCCCTATTGTTGAAATGCTGAGGGTAGGTTCCATGCTTCAGAAAAATTCTTTGTTTTGAATTTGGCTTGCCTAGTGTATCCTTCAAAGGTAGGCTTCTGGATTGTTGACTCTATGTTAATTGCGGGGGGGTAGTTTACTGGCCCCATAGTAGAGTCTGTAGGTGGTCTGTAGTTTGATATGGCAGAGGAGGAATATACTTGTTGGGAGAGTTTGGCTAATTGTGAGTATCCCACTTCCCAATTTTCCTCAAGTCCTACTGCTATAATTTCTTCTTGAAATTTTTGGGGATATGGCATCTCCCCACCACCTTCTGAAGTGTTAATATCCTGAAAATAAAAATTCAGGTTATTCTGCAAGCCTTCCGCCTCATTGTCTTTGCTGCCTAATGTTTGTATTATGACAGTTATTGTGTGGCTCCAAATTTCTTACTCGTCGCTGAACGTCTCGTCATCAACGGTATTGTAGTTGATCCGGCTTGATATAGATGCAGCTTTGTAATTGTCAAAGCTGATAGATATCCTTCCATCTAATAAATTTCGGCTTCGTGCTTTTGATGGCTGCATTGTTTGTCTTTGATAATAAATCTTGAATATACTTTCTTTGTGAAAGGAAGAAACCTGAAGATGTAAATGTTGCTTCCACTCCCAGAAAGTAGCTTAAAGTTCCTAGATCTTTGAGGGAGAATCGATCGGCCAAGTGCTTTAGAAATGCCTGAGTCTTCAAAGGATCATTTCCTGTGACAATAACATCATCCACATATACTAAAAGATATATTATGCTTCCATTGTGCTGGCAAATGAATAACGATGTATCAGACTTGGAATTGATAAAGCCAATTGAGGTAAAAAATGAGCCAAGCTCGTTATACCAAGCTCTTGGAGCTTGACGAAGTCCATAAATAGCTTTTTTAAGTTTGCAGACATACCTCGGATATTGAGGATGAACGAAACCAGGAGGTTGCTGTATAAAGACATCTTCAGTAAGTGACCCCTGTAAAAAGGCATTGTTAACATCCAATTGTCGTATATGCCAGCCCTTTGAGATGACCAAACTCAGGATAAGACGAATTGTTATGAGTTTAACAACGGGACTAAATGTCTCTGTGAAGTCGACACCAGGTCATTGATGAAACCCTTTGGCGACTAGACGTGCTTTATGTTGAATCTCGGATTTTGATAATGAAGTCAATTGTCATTTGTTGTCTAATCTATGTGTTGAGATAAGTGTGCAGGATTAACTACGATGAAAGTTAGACAAGCAGCAAGAGTTGTGCCAGAGTCAAGTTCATGATCACGTTGGGAGTTCGAGAGTTCGACGGAAGTTCGGACGGTCGTCGGAGGTTCTGCGAGAACAGATCCGAGAAGTCCAGAAGCTTGCCAAGCGAAGCTCGTCGGAACTTGCCAAGTGGATCGTCGTAAAGTCCAAGAGTTTGCCGGAAGTCCGCAGGAGCATCACCGAGAGTTCATCGGATGATCGACGGAAGTTTGCCGGAAACTCGCCGGAAGAAGCGATTGACGCACCGAAGCAAAGCTGCAGAAATTATCTTAGATCTAATCGTAGTTAGCACGTTGATTAAGTTGGAAAATGGGAGGTGATCCCATTAGCTTAATCTTGGGGCAATTGGGCCCCTGAAAGACTGAAATTGGGCCGAATGGAGCTAACCATTCGGACCCTGATTGCACTAGGAGGTGCAACCGCCTAGGCCAGGAGGTGGCACCACCTGGGCTAAGCCTCCCAGCGAGACTGGGCGGTGCAACCTCCCCAGCCAGGAGGTGGCACCGCCTGAGCTCAGTCTTCGAGCAAGATTGGGCGGTGCAACCTCCCTAACAGAGAGGTGGCACCGCTTGAGCTCGGTCTTCGAGCTCTGGCAGAGAGGTGCAACCGCCTCAGTCAAGAGGTGGCACCGCCTGGGCTCAGTCTTCGAGCTATGCCAGGCGGTGCAACCTCTCCAGTCAAGAGGTGCAACCGCCTGATCCCGGAATTCCGGGATTTGATCGTTTTGAGCTCCAAATTTGAATTGGGTTGGGGCCTATAAATACCCCACCCATTCAGCA
Organism: Musa acuminata AAA Group; assembly: GCF_036884655.1. Taxonomy (NCBI): domain Eukaryota; kingdom Viridiplantae; phylum Streptophyta; class Magnoliopsida; order Zingiberales; family Musaceae; genus Musa; species Musa acuminata. Next base: position 39,597,920 of record NC_088338.1, read on the forward strand.
CTGAAAAGATACAGATCCACACCGAATTCTTGATCTTTTCAGTGACTCTAAGAGCTCAAATTTGTGTAAAGTCCTAAAGTTCTCCTCTTCTCTGTTCTTCAAGTCTTGAGTTGTAAAGAGAGGAGAGAAAGGATCTGTAAGGGTTGTCTCCTGAGCCCGTCAAAAGGAGAGAAACTGTAAAAGGGCAGTTGGCCTTCGCCCATTGAAGGAAGGCCCCTAGTTGACGTCGGTGACCTCGCCGGTGGAGGAAGCCAAAAGTGGAGTAGGTCAAGACTGACCGAACCACTCTAAATCTCTGGTTTGCGTTTATTTTGAGCACTTTATCATTACTGCAAACCTCCTACATAGCTACTGCTCTCTACGCTTTTACGAACAAGCTTCTAAGTTCTAATCTTTCCGAATCTGCATTCAGACGTCAAAAGGTGTTTTCATACGATCTTTACATTGCAGCTTACATTTACGTCTTGAATCTGTTTGTAACTGTGAACTGTCTTCTGCGCTTTTACGAACGAGTTTCTTTGCAGTTTACATTTACATTTTGATTCTATTTATAACTGCAAACTGTCTTCTACAATTTTACCAACGAGTTTCAACATTTAGACGTAAAACTGCATTTAGACGTAAATCGGCTTTCCTCGCACAATCATCAGATTTCAGTTTACGTTTACGTCTTGATTTCAATTGCATACTGCCTTCTGCGAATATACAAACGAGTTTCAAAGTTCAGACGTAAATCTATGTTTAAGACGTAAATCTACGTTTAGACGTAAATCTGCGTTTAGACGTAAATCTGCGTTTAGACGTAAATCTGCTTTTTGCATATTACTTTTTGAGCTGTACAATAGCAGCACATTGTCTTTATACTTCTGCTTAAACTGCGCTTAGACGCAAACTGTGTTTAGGCGCAAACTGCGCTTAGACGCAATCTGCGCTTAGACGTAAACTGCTCTTAGACGCAATCTGAGTTTAGACGCAATCTGCATTTAGACACAAACTGCGTTTAGACGCTAACTGTGTTTAAACGTAAACTGCACTTAATCATAAGTAATCTTAGAATCGGCTTTTGCATCAAAATAGTTTTTATCGAACGAACGCAGCTTTAGTTTTTAATCGCTGAAAGATTTCCGCTGCACTAATTCACCCCCCCCCCCTCTTAGTGCTCTCGATCCTAACAATTGGTATCAGAGCAAGGTTAACTCTCTAACGGATTAAAACCCAAAGAGAAATGGCATACGCCGGAAACCAAGAGGGGCATTCTATTACGCGTCCACCCATGTTCAGTGGGACGGACTACACCTACTGGAAGACCCGAATGAGGATCTTTCTTATTTCTATGGATTTTGAACTGTGGAATCTTGTCGAAAACGGATTTTCGAAGTCTTCTCTTCCAATGATCGATTGGAATGATTTGGAGAAGAAGGCTTTCGCTCTTAATGCAAAGGCTATGAATGCCTTATTTTGTGCACTTGATAAAAACGAGTTTAACCGTGTTTCAACTTATGAAACTGCATTTGATATTTGGCACACACTCGAAGTGACCCATGAGGGCACAAGTAGAGTAAAAGAGTCAAAAATCAATTTGCTGTTACATTCTTTCGAACTTTTTCGGATGAAACCGAGTGAAACCATTGGCGACATGTTTACCCGTTTCACGGATGTCGTCAACGGTCTAAAAGGACTCGGAAAGAGTTTTTCGGAATTTGAGCTTGTTAATAAGATACTAAGATCCCTTCCTAAGAGTTGGGATCCTAAAGTCACTGCTATTTAAAAGGCAAAAGATCTACGAAATTTCCCTCTTGAAGAACTAATCGGGTCATTAATGACCTATGAAATGACTTGTAAAGCTCATGAAGAGCAAGAAGACATCCTTCCAAAGAACAGGAAGGATATGGCACTCAAAACTTCTGAATGCCACTTGAGAGAAAACTCAAGTGATGAGGACTGTGATGATGACTTGGCACTTCTAACAAGAAAGTTTAAAAAGTTCTTTAAAAGAAACAAGTTTAAGAATGATGCAAAAAATAAACTTGAACCCAAGAAGGACCAAGTAATCTGCTATGAATGTAAAAAGCTGGGACACTACAAGAGTGATTGTCCCCAAGTCAAAAGGAGAACATCAAAGAAGAAGGCGCTTCAAGCAACATGGGATGACTCAAGCGCATCCGAAGAAGAGGAGTCCAACACCGAGCAAGTTGCTCATTACGCCTTAATGGCCATCGAAGATGAGGTAACAAATTCAATAGATGCAGATTTATCATTCGATGAATTATTAAATGCTTTCCATGAATTGTTTGATGAATGCAAAAGTATCAGTAGAAAATATAAATTGCTGAAAAAGGTGCATGATAGTCTTACTTGTGAGTTTGACAAGTTAAAAGTTGAACATCATGATAGTTTAAATTCATGTATCAAATGTCATGATTTAGAAACTTTCCAAAAAAAAAACCTGCTACTCAAGGACACCTTGAAGAAATTCGAGGTTGGTAGCAAGTCATTGAACATGATCCTTGCAAACAAGGGTCACGTTCCAAAAAGAAGTGGAATTGGATTTGTGAGAAGTCCTCACCTAAATCCAACCACTTTTATAAAAGGCTCCATCTTACATGTTCAACACCAAGCAAAATGCAACTTTTGTTGCAAAATTGGACACAAGACACATTATTGTCCATTCAAGAAAATAAGTCCAAACAAATTGATTTGGGTTCCTAAAGGAACCATAATAAACTCTATGCAACATGATAAACAATGCAGATCTATCTTTGAGGCACCCAAAAGCAAATGGGTACCTAAAAATCATCCTTTCTTGTAGAAACCCACACCATCGCAAGCTAGGAGCAAGAGATGGTACCTTGATAGTGGATGCTCAAGGCATATGACCGGAGATCCATCTCAATTCTCTAAGCTCACTAGCATAGACGAAGGCTATGTCACCTTCGGAGACAACAACAAGGGTAAAATCATTGGCAAAGGAACCATAGGTAACAAATCCAACCTTTTTATTGAAGATGTTCTGTTAGTTGATGGTTTAAAACATAACCTCTTGAGTATTAGTCAATTATGTGATAAAGGATATACTGTCAAATTTGAATCTAATGCTTGCATCATTGAAAAACCACATAAAAATATGTCTATGATTGCATTAAAACAAAATAACGTATACACTATTGACATCAATGACTTATGTGATGAAATGTGTTTTGCGGTTATTAATGAGGATGCTTGGCTATGGCATAGAAGATTAGGTCATGCTAGCATGAAACTAATCACTCAAGTATCATCTAGAGAACTTGTAAAAGGAATTCCTCATATCAAGTTCATCAAAGACAATGTATGTGATGCTTGCCAATTAGGTAAACAAATTAAGGGTAGTTTCAAAGCTAAGAATCAAATAAGCACCTCTAGGCCCTTACAATTGATCCATATGGACTTGTTCGGACCAATCTCTACATCGAGTCTAGGATGTAGCAAATACGCCTTTGTCATTGTTGATGACTATAGCAGATATACATGGACCTACTTCTTAAAACAGAAAAATGAATGCTTTAGATATTTTACCAAGTTTTGTAAACTTGTTCAAAATGAGAAGGGATCTATGATTTCGTCAATTAGAAGTGATCATGGTGGAGAATTTCAAAACCATGATTTCCAAGAATTCTGTGAACTCAATGGATACAACCATAATTTCTCTACTCCAAGAAATCCTCAACAAAATGGGGTAGTAGAAAGAAAAAATCGAAACTTACAAGAAATGGCAAGAACCATGTTGAATGAACATGGCCTACCCAAATATTTTTGGGCCGAAGCTGTAAACACTGCATGCTATATTTTGAATAGAGTTCTAGTAAGACCCTTACTCACCAAAACTCCTTATGAGTTATGGAATAACAAAAAACCCAATGTCTCATATTTTAAAGTCTTTGGGTGTAAGTGTTTTATCTTGAATGAAAAGGATAACTTAGGAAAATTCGATGCTAAATCTGATGAAGGAATCTTTCTTGGTTATTCTTCGGTTTCTAAAGCTTTTCGTATTTTCAATAAAAGAACCTTAATTATTGAAGAATCCATCCATGTTGTTTTCAATGAGATTTCCGAAATTAAGAAAAATGATCTTGATGATGATGTTAACTTTGATTCTTTGAATTTAAACGAAACCCCGTCTCCAACTAGCAACTTGGATGCATCCACTTCCTTACCCAAGGATTGGAAGTATGTAGATGCTCATCCTAAGGAGCTAATCTTAGGAGACACATCAAAGGGGGTTCAAACACGATCCTCTTTTAAGAATTTTTGTGCCAACGCCGCCTTTCTCTCGCAAATTGAACCCAAATGTGTTGATGAAGTCATAAAAGATGATTCATGGATTATCGCAATGCAAGATGAATTGAATCAATTTGAGAGAAATGAGGTGTGGACGCTTGTTCCTAGGCCAAATGACCATTTAGTTATTGGTACTAAATGGGTCTTTAGAAACAAGCAAGATGAAAATGGTATCGTGGTTAGAAACAAGGCTAGATTAGTGGCCAAGGGTTTCAACCAAGAAGAAGGTATCGATTACGAAGAAACCTTCGCACCTGTGGCTCGATTGGAAGCCATAAGGATGCTCCTTGCCTACGCTAGTTGTAATAATTTTAAGTTATTTCAAATGGATGTTAAAAGCGCTTTTCTAAATGGCTTTATTTCCGAAGAAGTTTATGTTGAACAACCTCCTGGATTTGAAAATAATAGCCTCCCTAATCATGTGTTTAGATTAACTAAAGCTCTCTATGACTTAAAACAAGCCCCAAGGGCTTGGTATGAGAGACTTAGTTCTTTTCTTATCAAAAATAACTTTACAAAAGGCAAGGTTGATACTACATTGTTTATCAAGAATTTTGAAAATAATTTTCTTATTGTTCAGATTTATGTTGATGATATCATCTTTGGCTATACAAATGAATCTCTTTGTGAATCTTTTGCTAAAACTATGAGTCTTGAATTCGAAATGAGCTTAATGGGAGAATTAACATTCTTCTTAGGTTTACAAATCAAACAACTAAGCAATGGCATCTTTATTAGTCAAACTAAATATGCCATGAATTTATTAAAAAGGTTTAATATGAACAACTCAAAGGCTAGTAACACTCCTATGAGCACCTCCACTAAGTTAGAAATTGATGAAAGTGGAGAAAGCTTTGATCAAAAAACTTATAGGGGTATGATAGGAAGTTTACTTTACCTCACTGCCACCAGACCAGACATCATGTTCAGTGTAGGACTTTGTGCTAGATTTCAATCAAACCCTAAGATATCTCATCTCAAAGCAGTTAAAAAAATACTTAGATATCTTAATGGAACCACAAATCTAGGATTATGGTACCCAAAATCAGAAAATTTTGAGTTTATAGCTTATGCTGATGCGGACTTCGCCGGCTGTAGACTAGATAGAAAAAGCACATCAGGATCATGTCAATTTTTAGGACATGCCCTTGTTTCCTGGTCATCTAAGAAACAAAGCTCGGTTGCTCTATCAACAACCGAAGCTGAATATATTGCAGCAAGTGCATGCTGTGCACAAGTTGTATGGATGAAAAACACTTTAGAAGATTACAAAGTTAATCTTAAAGATATTCCCATTAAATGTGATAACACGAGTGCAATATGCTTAACTAAGAATCCTATACAACACTCAAGAACAAAACATATTGATATTAGACATCACTTTATACGAGATCATGTCACTAATCATGACGTAACCATAGAGTTCATTGATACTAAACATCAACTAGCTGACATTTTTACAAAACCTCTAAGTGAAGAACAATTTGATTTCATTCGAAGAGAATTAGGAATGTGGATGTGTCCGAATAGATAAATTTGTTAAAATTATTTTTCGGACTATATTGAATGATCAAATCACTTGATTGCCATGTTTCTATGATTATATGTGAAAATCTGTAACAAAATCTTGTCCGAATACATCTTATTCGAATGCTATAAAACAGATTTTCTCGTACACCTTCATGAAAAATAAGTTTCTAAAATAAATTTGATGAAGTGATTCATGTGTATGTATTCCATCCTGCAAAATCTTTACATAGACAATGGATTATAACAAAAAGGGGAAGAAGTATTTAAAGCAATCTATGTAAAATTCCTCTATAAGCTTGCTATTGTTATTTTCCTGGTATCATAATTACTATGTTTTTTTGTTGATGACAAAGGGGGAGATATATGAATTGATAAACACTGCCATGATTAGAAATACTATGAGTGATGCTATAAACACTGCTATGATTATGCCATCCTTGCATCACCAAGAGATATATGAACATGTGCTAAAGTTTGCATTATGCCCTGAGTTGATATCTTATCATGTGAAGAAAATGCAAAACTTGCTAGAATATTTCAAATGTGTGCATCATGTAATAGTGCTTCACAGCTTTATATGATAATGTTCAAACTATATGATGAATAGTTACAAACACAATCATACAAACTTGATGATGTATGTCAAGCCTTGACATCATCCTTGAAGAGATACATCATGATGAGTATCATGATGGGAGTATTGATAAGTTTAACTGATCTAACTTATCAATACGTCACTTGAATTCTTAGGTCTTGAATTCAAGGTTGACTTATCTCAACTATGGCATATAAACAGGGGGAGTTAAGGATAACTCCATTATCAATTGATTGTCATCATCAAAAAGGGGGAGATTGTTGAATCTCGGATTTTGATGATGAAGTCAATTGTCATTTGTTGTCTAATCTATGTGTTGAGATAAGTGTGCAGGATTAACTACGATGAAAGTTAGACAAGCAACAGGAGTTGCGCCAGAGTCAAGTTCATGATCACGTTGGGAGTTCGAGAGTTCGACGGAAGTTCGGACGGTCGTCGGAGGTTCTGCGAGAACAGATCCGAGAAGTCCAGAAGCTTGCCAAGCGAAGCTCGTCGGAACTTGCCAAGTGGATCGTCGCAAAGTCCAGGAGTTTGCCGGAAGTCCGCAGGAGCATCACCGAGAGTTCATCGGATGATCGACGGAAGTTTGCTGGAAACTCGCCGGAAGAAGCGATTGACGCACCGAAGCAAAGCTGCAGAAATTGTCTTAGATCTAATCGTAGTTAGCACGTTGATTAAGTTGGAAAATGGGAGGTGATCCCATTAGCTTAATCTTGGGGCAATTGGGCCCCTGAAAGACTGAAATTGGGCCGAATGGAGCTAACCATTCAGACCCTGATTGCACCAGGAGGTGCAACCGCCTAGGCCAGGAGGTGGCACCGCCTGGGCTAAGCCTCCCAACGAGACTGGGCGGTGCAACCTCCCCAGCCAGGAGGTGGCACCGCCTGAGCTCAGTCTTCGAGCAAGACTGGGCGGTGCAACCTCCCTAACAGAGAGGTGGCACCGCCTGAGCTCGGTCTTCGAGCTCTGGCAGAGAGGTGCAACCGCCTCAGTCAAGAGGTGGCACCGCCTGGGCTCAGTCTTCGAGCTCTGCCAGGCGGTGCAACCTCTCCAGTCAAGAGGTGCAACCGCCTGATCCCGGAATTCCGGGATTTGATCGTTTTGAGCTCCAAATTTGAATTGGGTTGGGGCCTATAAATACCCCACCCATTCAGCACTGAAAAGATACAGATCCACACCGAATTCTTGATCTTTTCAGTGACTCTAAGAGCTCAAATTTGTGTAAAGTCCTAAAGTTCTCCTCTTCTCTATTCTTCAAGTCTTGAGTTGTAAAGAGAGGAGAGAAAGGATCTGTAAGGGTTGTCTCCTGAGCCCGTCAAAAGGAGAGAAACTGTAAAAGGGCAGTTGGCCTTCGCCCATTGAAGGAAGGCCCCTAGTTGACGTCGGTGACCTCGCCGGTGGAGGAAGCCAAAAGTGGAGTAGGTCAAGACTGACCGAACCACTCTAAATCTCTGGTTTGCGTTTATTTTGAGCACTTTATCATTACTGCAAACCTCCTACATAGCTACTGCTCTCTGCGCTTTTACGAACAAGCTTCTAAGTTCTAATCTTTCCGAATCTGCATTCAGACGTCAAAAGGTGTTTTCGTACGATCTTTACATTGCAGCTTACATTTACGTCTTGAATCTGTTTGTAACTGCGAACTGTCTTCTGCGCTTTTACGAACGAGTTTCTTTGCAGTTTACATTTACATTTTGATTCTATTTATAACTGCAAACTGTCTTCTGTAATTTTACCAACGAGTTTCAACATTTAGACGTAAAACTGCATTTAGACGTAAATCGGCTTTCCTCGCACAATCATCAGATTTCAGTTTACGTTTACGTCTTGATTTCAATTGCATACTGCCTTCTGCGAATATACAAACGAGTTTCAAAGTTCAGACGTAAATCTATGTTTAAGACGTAAATCTACGTTTAGACGTAAATCTGCGTTTAGACGTAAATCTGCGTTTAGACGTAAATCTGCTTTTTGCAGATTACTTTTTGAGCTGTACAATAGCAGCACATTGTCTTTATACTTCTGCTTAAACTGCGCTTAGACGCAAATTGTGTTTAGGCGCAAACTGCGCTTAGACGCAATCTGCGCTTAGACGCAAACTACGCTTAGACGCAATCTGAGTTTAGACGCAATCTGCATTTAGACGCAAACTGCGTTTAGACGCTAACTGTGTTTAAACGTAAACTGCACTTAATCATAAGTAATCTTAGAATCGGCTTTTGCATCAAAATAGTTTTTATCGAACGAACGCAGCTTTAGTTTTTAATCGCTGAAAGATTTCCGCTGCACTAATTCACCCCCCCCCCTCTTAGTGCTCTCGATCCTAACACTTTATATCTGGCAACAGATCCGTCTAGGTTCCGCTTAATTCGAAAGACCCATTTACACCCGATGATATTTTGTGTGTGATGAAAGGGTACTGAGGTCCATGTAGAGTTATGGAGGAGAGCATCATATTCGTCACACATGGCTTTACGCCAGTGAGAATATTTTTGAGCTTGAGTGATTGTAGTGGGTTCACTGGCCTTAGTGGAGAAACTTGTTATAGCATGTAAGTCAAGGACTCGACGTGGTTTGAAAATACTACTTTTGGAGCGTGTTGTCATTGGATGTCTAAGGGGGATGAAAGTAGTAGATTGTGTTGGTGGTATAGCCGAGGGCGAGTCACTGTCACGGACCGGGCCAACCGTCGGCATAACAATGTCACTAGGTCTAGGAGAAGGTAAAGCCAGTGGCAATGTTGCCGAGGGTATGACTTCATTAATAGGGAAACTTGTGAGGAAGGGAGTGGAGAAATAGAGGGAGTGAGAAGCTGTTGAACTGGAGTAATAGTAGTATGCGGATCTTAAGAGTAAGGACTGGACGGTGTCATTGGAGGTTCGTGTGATGAGATCAGAGGGATATTCCAGTGATGTATGTTTATCAGAGTAGCTTGCATGGTAGGATTATTTTGAAAAGGAAAGACAGACTCCTCAAAGATAACATGACGTGATATAAAGACCTTTTTAGTTTGAGGTTCATAGCATCGAGAAACATTATGTTCAAGAGAGTAGCCTATAAAAGTGCAAGGCTTAGATCGTGGTGTTAGCTTATGTGACGCATAGGGACGGAGCCATGGATAACATAAACAGTCAAAAACTCTGAGTTTATGAAGGTTTGGAAGCTTGTGGAATAATTTTTCAAATGGTGACTGGTATTGTAAGACTGGAGTGAGCATACGATTAATGAGATAAACTACAGTTTGAAAAGCTACTGACCAAAAGATGGTGGCATGGATGCTTGATGTAGAAGGGAGAGACCAGTTTCAACGATATGCCGATGTTTGCGTTTGGCAGAGCCAACCAATTGGGGAGTATGTGGCGGTGACTTGAGGTGTTGTATACCACAAGCAGAGAGACAGGATGTGAGGGCTTGATATTCACCTCTGCCATTAGAGTAAACTCTTTTAATGGAAGATTGAAAAAAATTCTCGACCAACTTTCGAAAGTTGGTAAATACTATAGAAACATCAGACTTATGGTGGAGAGGATATAACCATGTGTACTTAGTAAAATAGTCTACAAAAATGACATAAAAGCGAAACTTGTCAAAAGAAGGAATTGGGGCAGGGCCCCACACGTCGGTATAAATGATTTCAAATGGTTTAGAGCAAGAAATGGAGGTTGTCCCAAAAGGCAGTTTATGACTTTTATTGCAAAGACAAGCATTGCAATGATTGACAGTACTATTGATTTTCAAGGTAGGAAGAAAATAACGAGGAAGTATTTTTTGTTGAATAAAAGGGGAGGGATGACCAAGATGATGATGCCATACATCAACCGGAGCTGCGACTAAAGAGTGAGCAGTAGGAAGGGTAATTTACGAAGCGGTTGGCCACTCATAAATGTTATCTTTGTTCTGGCCCTGGACTAAGGATGCCCCCATGCTCAAATCCTTGACAAGAAAAAAGTTATGAAAAAATTCAATTGATGTATTATTTTGTTTACAGAATTGAGAAACGGAAATGAGGTTTCTTTTAATGTTAGGTGCACATAGAACATCATCGAGTGTAAAAGTTGTGGTAAGTGAACTAAGCATTGAGGAACCAGAATAAGTAATAGGAATTCTTTTACCGTCACCGATGATGATATCTTCATTTCCGTCATAGTTGTTGTGGATGGACAAGTTTTGAAGATCAGAGGTGATGTGATGAGAGACGCCCGAGTCCACAATCCAATTAGGTTGGGTAGGAGTTGGAGTAGCCATGAAATTCGCCTGAGGCCACTATGATGGAGCAGGGAGTCTGGGACGAGATCGACAGACTTTCACAGAGTGTCCGACTTTATCATATAGTTGGCAAAGGACTCATTGGTGGCTTATGAAGTCAGGACAAGACGATTGAGGATTATGAAAGTTATCACCTTGATATGGATAAGGGGGGTTTGGTCTGGGCCCCATAGGGCTAGGAGGTAGCTTAGCCAAATCGTTGTTGACATGCTTATTGTACTGGTTGCTCTTCCTCTTGGATTTTTGATTAACTTGAGCTGTAATAGGTGGTCCGGGCAACCTATCATCACGCTTCAAGTACGTCTCATAGTCGATCAACTTATCATAAAGTTCTTTGAATGATATTGGTGAGTCGCGTGCCCGAAGTGCTGCTGTCAGTTCTTTGTACTCGCCTCCTAAGCCATTGAGGGTATGGATTAGGACTTCTTCATCACTGAGAGAATGACCTATCAAAGCTAAATCATCGATGATAACTTTGATATTTTGTAGATAATCAGCAATAGTACTTCCCTCTTGTTTCATTTTCATCAGATTGGAGAGAAGTCCGAGCATGCGAGTACGCGAGCGATTTGCCAAAGTTGTTTGTAACTTACACCATGCTTCTACAACAGTCATACATGAGGATATCAGCGGGGCAACGGATCCAGCAACGGAAGTTTGAATAGCTTGGAGGATGATGCGATCTTGACGTAACCATAGTTTATGGGCTGGATTTGGCACTGGATTAGGTTCGCCTGGGATGTTGATCATTTCAGGTGGACACTGGAGAGAGCCATCAACGTAACCTAGGAGATCATAGCCAAATAGAATATTAGAAAGTTGTGCCCGCCAAGATGCGTAGTTGTCGCCTTTGGATAATTTGAAGGGAATGAGTGCTGCAGCATTGATGGTGATAAGACTTTGAGAAGTGCTCAAAGTCCCTGCAGAAATAGGGACAAGAATATCGAAAGAGAAAAATGAAGACATCCCAGATATTTTGTGGCGGTTTAAGTGATCTCTACAGAAGATGTAAAGATATAGCAGGAAGGGAGGAGGAGAAAAGCAGATCGATGCGTTGTAGAGGAGGCTGCAGCGGTGAACAGCAGAGGAAGCTACAATAGTGAACAGTAGAGTAGGTTGCAGCGGTGAACAGCAGAGGAGGTTGCAGCGATGCACTGCAGAGGAGGTTGCAGTGATGCACTGCAGAGGAGGCTGAAGCGATGGGCAAGAAGGCTGCAACGATTAGGGAAAAAAAAAATCTGCAGCGATTAGATGGAAAAAATCTGCAGTTGGGAACTTGGAAATGGTTTCGGATGCTACTTGTCGAGGTGAAGTAGAAGCAGAGGATATCAACTTGGGAGCAGATCACTACTGCTGCAGCTGCTGCGGTAGAGAGGGCTGCTGTGGCATGGATGGCGACAGCGGCACTTCTTGCTCGAGTGGGAACAAGGAGGAGAGGTCGCTGGCCGGGAAGCAGTTGCGAGGACGACGGCCACCACGATAGTGTAGGCGAGGTTCTTGTGAGGGTAGGAGGTGGCCGAGCAGTCTCTGACTCCGGAACAGGAAGCAGCGACACCGGAGGAGAGGTAAGCAGCAGCACTGCCCTTTCCAACTGAACAGAAAAGAGGAGCTGTAGAAAGCTTCGGCAGAGCTACCTACATCCGCAAGGAAGAAGGCTCTGATACCATGATAAGAATTAAATGAAGAAGATAGAAAGATAGAAATTGTAGAAGAAACTATGAAATGTATAAGATGTAATTGCCTAATACATTTTGATAGTGAGCTCTTGATAGTTATTTATACACACTCAGTAGGGAGGTTATACACATTCAGCATGGAGGATTTTTCTCAACTGCCTTGAGGAAATCTTATTTGCTTATCACAAACAACACACACTACACGTACTACACAAAACTCATAACACAACACACACACATACATACACAACTCATAACACACACACAAACAACACACACAATACACACATACATATATACACAACTCATAACAAAACACACTAGAAGGAGGGCCGATGTCGCAAGAGCATCCCGTAGGAACTCACCCCGAGGGAGGACCACCAACTGCTCACCTCCCTTTCAGACTCGGAGAATAGCCCCTCCCCGTCCTTAGGGATGGAGGCATCCCGACGCTGATGCCAGATCGCTACTGGTGCTTGTTCAACGATCCGAGACTCTCTCTCCCTAGAAACACTATAACACCCTCGGTCGTTTCGCCCGAGGCATTCCTTGGCTTAGCCAAGCAAGTACAAACTTTGGCGGGAATGATGCAAACTGTCGTCTCGCTCATCTCGCTGATCATGCAGTTAGCGGCTCTCCCGACTGACCCAACACCGTAGAGGCCAAATAGGGAACAGGTCGGGATATGAGAAGCTCGGGAGCAGACCACAACCCCTAGAAACCTCCCCGAGCAAAGCACGCTTGCACCTTGCTAAGCCGCACCATCGCTCCTTGAGCCTGACACCTTATCATCATACTCGATAGACGACTCATTCAGGGTCCAATTATCCATGGTCAACCATCGCTTAGACGAGTTCCAGCGTGAATTCTAGAAGTCGCGCAGCGAGACTAGGGAGAGCAGTTTAGATGGATCCCCTATTGCTCAAAAAATCCATGACAAGCCTGTGTTGCTCAACTTCAGACTTCTAGCACTAGAGACATACGACGGTGGTTCCGACCCCACAGAACACGCCACTGCATTTCAGACTCAAATGGCCCTTTATGACACTTATGATGCCCTAATGTCAGGAAGATGCAAGGATAGCAAGAGGCTGAGGATGGAATTGGCTCGAGGGGCAACTTCAGGATCATCAATAGCACAACCCCGTAGGAGGCTTGACCAGCCCAAGCATCTACTCCTGAGGCCCCTGCCTTTGCCTTTGAACACCTCTCGTACTGAGATCTTTCTCCAAATTAGGGAGAAAGATCTTTTGCGACAACCCAACCCCTTGAAAGCTACTCATAAGGATCAATCTAAATATTGCTGGTTCCATCGGGATTACGACCATGATACTGAAGACTGTCACGAACTCCGGAATCAAATTGAGGAGTTGATCCAAAGAGGTCACCTCGGGCACTACCTCAAGAAGCCGAGAGAAGCATTATCATGTCCCGGAGGCCCCATCGAGAGGCAAATCGATATCATCATCGGGGGACCAGCTTCCGGGGGCAACAGCAAAGATCTAGTGGCAATCTTCTTTAGCACCACAACCATATGAAACATTACATTTTTATGTTGTTTCAATTCAAATTTTAATGGAACTGACAACACTAACATCAAGTTGCAACCATGGATGTCCAGCATTAGTGCAGAAAATTGCTTCACATAGTCTCGGATGGAAGTATTTTGGCGGAGTTGTCTCAACTTCCTTCTTGCGACGAACTCAGTGTTCTCCGGTAGGAACTGAGTTCTCAACTCCCGCTTCAAGTCCTCCCATGTGTCGACTCAACACCGACCTTGTTGGACCTCCTCCCAATGGGTTCGCCACCAAAGTTTTGCATCTCCGTTAAGATACATGGTCGCTATCGAAACTTTGGTCTCTTCAGAATCGGGCCTCGTAGCTCGAAAGTATTGTTCCATGTCGAACAGAAAGTTCTCGAGCTCCTTGGCATCTCTGGCCCCTCCATAACCGTGAGGCTCGGTTGCCCTCAAATTTTGTGGTGGTGCAATGCGGGTGTTGCTTCCTCCCGCATTTAGTGCTCTAGTGAGCATAGCCACCCTTGAAGTGAGTTCCGCCACAACTTCCTGCAGGTGTTGCACGGAGTCTTTGGTGTCATCTGACAGTCGGTCGACTAGGGCCTCGACCTTATCGATCTTGGACTCCGCTTCCTCTTGCGAGCTCTCTACCTCGACAAGCCTTTGTTGGCCATGATAGAGTTCCTCCATGCTCGCTTCAAGAACATCCAGGCAGGTTTCCGTCATTGTGAGTCTCTCCTTGTGACTCTTTTTCCCAGTTGGCGCTCTAGATTGCGCTTCCTCTACACGCAGAGAGTAGCCAACTTCTCGCTCATCATGTTCGCTACCGCGTTCCTCTTGAGCAACTCCAACAGCATGAGAACGAGTGTGCACATGCAGCCCACCTATGGCTGCTTGGGGCAAGGGTCCGGCTTGCCTCGTCTTGCTTGATTCGCCACGACGCTTTGCAATGGCGAAGTTGTGAAGTTCCTTCGATGCTCGCTCGAAGTGCTTGCCTGCTCTGATACCATAATGTCACAGCCTTAGCTAGAATTGCCTAAGGCGTGAGGCACCCTTGCGGCCAAGACACGAACTTAGCTTGCGTTGCCTAAGTCGCGAGGCACCCTTGTGGCAAAGACGCGAACTTAGCTTGCGTTGCCTAAGTCGCGCACCGCCCTTGCGATATTGCTCCGCAAAGATCAGCCCACTTGCAATCTCTCGCAGGTCCCGAAGGACCTGTAAAAGAGAAAGTTGATTAGTTCGAAAGAACGAGCGTGCGTCGACCGCCGCTCGTCTCCTAGCTGCCGCTCCCCCTTGCTCTGCATCCTTTGTAACAGAAACAGGGCAATCACGGGCAACTCACCTCTGCTACCCTTGTTTCCAACCATCGTCGTCGCCTCGAGCGTCATCGTCGTCGCCTTCCAACCAACCCACCACTGCTGCCAGCCATCGTACGATGACCACCGCTCGCCTCCCAACCACTACTCCCCCTGCTCTGCATCCTTGGTGACCAAAATAGGGCAATAACCATCGTCGCAGTCGTGGGTCCCCTTGCTGCTGCGAACGCCGGTTGCCACCCCCGTCGCTACTACTGCCTAGCCAACGACGACACCGCTCGCCGCCCAGCCATGATACTCGCAGCCTTCCCCTTGCTCTAGTGATGGAAACAGGGCAAATCATCGATTGCCCTTGTTCCTCGTAGTGCCACCGTCGATTCCTATTCTCCACTGCAACCTCAACCCCGACCACTTCAACGACCGCTCCCTCTTGTTCTGCCTCCGCTGTCGCCGGTTGCCATCATCGCAGCCTCAACCTGACTATTCGGCGATCACTGTCGTGAGTCACAACAGTTGCAGCCGTCGCCTTCCAGCCCCCGACGCTCTCATCTCACTCAGCGACTGAAACATAGGGCAGCACCTCTTCCTTCTTGCAGCGACCGCAACGGCCACAGTGCGGATGCCCTGGACTAGACATCATAAATAATAACTAGGGATTACCGATTTACAATTGTACGCAATGACTGCCGATAACTCAGCGAAAGCACAAATGGAAGCATTGGAAACCAGAATTAAGAATCAGCAACAAAAAAGAGCTTGTTGGAGCACTTTAGAGGGTTCCAACAAGATGGGAGCTCAAGTTATACGTTGAACAGATTGGGAGGTACAGGAAAAGTGACACACTACCCATGCATTAGGGTAGAATTTCCACGATAGGAAGATGGAGATCTAACCAATTGGATCTCTAGGG
Organism: Musa acuminata AAA Group; assembly: GCF_036884655.1. Taxonomy (NCBI): domain Eukaryota; kingdom Viridiplantae; phylum Streptophyta; class Magnoliopsida; order Zingiberales; family Musaceae; genus Musa; species Musa acuminata. Next base: position 39,614,046 of record NC_088338.1, read on the forward strand.
CAGAAATTTTTTTTCGTTTTCACAGAACTCCAGAATAATCCAAGGTGGAAATAGCCTCAATAAAAAAAAAAACTAGAGGGAGATGCAATCCAATTGTATGATTGGTACGAAACATGCCACGGAGTCTGCTCATGGGAGCAATTTAAAAAAAGACTTGTTATTCGTTTTGGACCATCTGAATACGAGAATGTTGATGGGCAGCTCGCCAAAATTTGTCAGACTTCTACAGTGTTGGAATATCAGAGCAGGTTTGAAAGATTGTCAAATCAAGCTAGAGATTAGTCGGAATGACAACTTCTGGATACATTTATTGAAGGGCTTAATTCAGAGATTCGGTGTGAAGTTAAGGCTCGTCAACCCCGCACCATGATAGCTGCGATTTTATTTGCATGCCTGCATGAGGAAAAAATCAGCATGGAATAACATCGAAACAGAGGTGTCAATAAATAGGTAATCAGCAAGCAACACACCCCATCTACTCCCAGTCGAAATCCTATCACTTGCAGACTAACCCGAGAAGAACTTAAAGAAAGATCAGCGAAGGGTTTATGCTGGCATTGCGATGAAAAGTGGAGTAAGGAGCACCGATGCAAACAGGGAAAACTTATGATAATTGAGCCGATCGAGGAGAAACCAGAAGCAGAAGAGTTGGACTCCGATCATGAAGGTGCGAAAACTGATAAAGATATAGAAGCCATCACATATACAGTGCATACATTGGCCGGCTATGCTAACCCACAAACTATGAAAATCAAAGGAACTTTGAAGCATCAGCCTGTCACTATTTTGATTGATACGTGCAGCACTAATAATTTTATGGACAAGAAAGTTGCAGCTCGATTAGCTTACCACATTGAAGGTTGTGACAGATTCGAAGTAAAGATCATTGATGGACGAATTTTAACTTGTGATAGCAAATGTTCAAAGAAAAATTTGATTATACAGGGCCACGAGATTCTTGCAACAATTACTACACTAAAAGACCAACCTGTTGTATACACTGTCAGAAAGTGGAGACCATACTTACTTGATCAATAGATTGTGATGCGTTATAGATAGCCTAAGACTAAAGTGCTGAAAGAGAAGCTCCCCGAGTTTGATGCTGCTCAACCTTGAGGACAAGGCTGATTTGAAGAGGGAGGAATTGTTAGGACCTTTTTTCTGAGCTTTTCAATAATATTTATTGAGTATGTTTAGTTCAGTTATTTATTGAGTTTATTTGGTTCAGTTAGAGTCAGGTAGAGGTTTATTTAATATTTATTTATTATTAGAGTCTAAGTCCTGGTGGACTCTGGGTAGAACTCTATAAATAGTGATGTAACCCTTTCTTTTCGGAAATCAATGAATCAATCAATCAATGAAATATTATTCCAGTCTATGGACAAACCCTAGGAGGCCGATCCCCTCAAAGCGATCAAGGAGGTCGTTCCCCTCGAAGCGATCATTCCCTATTCCCTTCTTTCTTTTACGATAAAAGCTTAGGGTCTATTCAGCGACATCAAATGTGCAGCGGAAGAACAGAAAACAAATCCTCAATTCCCAAAGATATGTTCGTCGTCGTGGGAAGATTGGTGCGCAAAATCTGTGAAACAGAAAACTATGTGTTAGATAGATTGTGTTACCTACGGAGATCGTATATCCCTGAATCCCTACAGATCTCTAGGAGAGGGTGAAGGAGGTCAAGCGCCCTCCTCTCTAGTAGTGATACACACAGCAGGGCTACGACGACGCTCCTCCAAACTCCAAGTCTACTCTGAGGTGGAGAGGGAGAGGAGAATAAAAGAGGCAAGCAAAGGCTCTAGCCTATGAACCACTGATTCCCTCCTATTTATATAGGTCCCCTGTCAACTTAACCCTAATGGATCCTGCCTTATTGGGTATTGGATCTTCGTTCAACTACTAAAGCCTCTTAGATTAGTGGATCTCTATCCAATAATCTCTCATCGGCTCTTATTGGATCTCATCCATATGATTCTATAATTATGAGGTTTATTAGATATCCAATAAGATAGGGGGTCCGGCATATATCTCATATTCGAACCTTTACTCATCGCAATGCCTACCATATGTGTATGACCCTCTAGGCCAAATATCGAGCTAGCCGTGAGTCATACCTATCAGAACTACTTATAGCTCAACGAATTATTATCCCCATAATAATTTACTCGACTCATCGACTACGGACGTACTAGGCCACTACGCTATAGTCCCCAGACGATACAGGGGAATCCAATCCATTAGACTTGTTTGTCCTTAGTTACCAAGTACCTATAGTCCCTCATCTATCTAATATCCAGAGATCGTATACCGGGCATGGTGCTATCAGACTCATACGGTTTCCTCTATACATAGAGATGTACGAAGAACTTGAATGTGTTTGATCCATCGATACTACCTTTGATGTATGACTTGGTGATCGACCAAGAGAAGGCTTTGGATGAATACACCATTGTTAAAAAGAAGGTTAGTACCATGACATTTGGCGCAAAATAGTCAAGTAGGACACAAAGGGTAGAATCTGATTCAACAAAGCGATTCATAAAAGAGGCCAATGAACCAGAGTTTCCCCATCTTCAATTTCATATTCAACTCCAAATAAGGAGAACCATGATTAGAGATGATGAAACCAACTTGTTGTGACCTCGAGTGTCGTTGACTAAAGAGCCAACACGGCCTGGTTCTGTTTCGAAAATGCGGACCCGTCCAGAAACCTAAGCGAATCGCGTGGGTGTGATTCGAGCGTGAGGTTGGGGTGACAAGTGGACTCTTGAGGTTTTGCTGAAGGATGTTCTGAGTTGTCCCAAGGTGCGCCTTGGTCTTGTTTGTTGATGCTCTGCATCACCTCGAGGTGCGAATTGTCTGTTGGAGGAAGTTCGGGGTCACTCGAGGTGCACATTGGTGCCACTCCGAGGTGCTCCTTAAACGCGCCTGGGTCCTACACAAGCAGCCAACGTCGAGGGGATGTTCTGACCCAACCCCTCTAATGCTCAAGTTAGCAAAGTGGAGGGGGTTTTGTAGAGCTCAGGAGAGTTGAGAGAGATTCTTCCCATTTCATTGTTTAGGATGTGTTTTTATATCTTGAAGGGGAGGAAAAAGTTTATAATATCTTTCCTCATCATAAAGGAAGAAAAGAGAGTTTAGGATTGCTTTCCATATCATAATGGGAGAGAAGGAACTTAGTGATTATCTTCCTTACCATGATGAACGAGAAGGAAGCTTGTGTTTCTCTGTTTTGAATCTTTGTCTACGTTGGAGGATGACTTGGATGACACATGGTAACTACGTGTCAACTGTTAGTAAATTCCTAATCACAACTCAACTCTAAGTTTGATCAACCCAAAGACAAGCCCGAGCTCAATTGGAGTTTGACTCGAGTTGAGAAGACTGAGTAGGAGTCCCTACATGAGACTTAGAGTTAGATTCCAATTGAGAATCTATGAGTCCTTTGTGTGGACTGAGAGTTAGACTCTAGTGCTTCTCTAGTAAGGAGTTTTACCCAACTGTTTATAACTTTCTATTGGGAACTCCGATTCAAGCAAAGTATGATTTATTGGAAACTAGACTCAAAAATATTTTTGTGCTTACTAGATTTGAAATTTTTGGAATACAAATGCAAACTGAAAATATCTATTTTCTTTGACCCTATGGATTCAGTAAAACAGAGCTGATGTTTTCAGACCTTTCGCTATGAAATTATCTATAACTCCCCGTTGTAAATTTCAATTCATGAAAAACTTGATTTACATAAAACTAGATTGATACCTATTTTGTATAAATTAGGGCATAATTGGTTATCCAAATAATTGGAGCAAAGTGCCTCTCAAATTCTGCTAGAATCGAGCTTTGGTCGGTCGATTTCGCCTCTTCTTATTTATTCTCTTTGGTAATTAATTTTGGCAAAAACCTTTACTTTAGTTGAGCTTTACATTATTGATTTGAATTTATACACTTGCAGCTATCATGTAATGTTTATGTTTGCATCATAATGATTCATATAGGTACATACATTCCGTTGTTTCGCATGTGTTTCCGATATATACCAACCTTATTGTTCACAATGCCCTTTTGTACTCTGGTGTTTATGGGATTGTCTGGACCTTTGCCAGAAATGGTAAAGGGATTATTTGGACCTTTGCTAGAAATAGTAAAGGTATTATCTGGACCTTTGCTAGAAATAGTAAAGGTATTATCTGGACCTTTGCTAGAAATAGTAAAAGGTATGTGCTTAGAGCCTGCGATGCTCTGCCGATCCCCTTTGGCTTCATCTAGACATGGATGGATGATGCTCCCAAACATGGAAGATTATGTTTGGGATCCCACTTCACCTTATATATATTTGATATGATATCCAAAGCTTTGGTTATATGCTTCTATATGTGCTTTGGATAAGAATGAAATGTATGCAACATAAAATGCGATGTTTGAGCTTCTATTTTGTATTTGTTCTTTGATATGTTCTGAAATACTTCTTACGCTTCTGAAACATTCCATATGCCATTGATACGTTCCAAAGTATTGCATCTGCCATTGATATATTCCGAAATATTTCATATGTCATTGATATCTGAAATACTCCTTATGATATACTTTGAAATATACCATATGCTATGGATATACTTCTTCTGCCACTGATATGCACCAATTAGCCCTTACTTCATTGTTATGAACAAAACATACATCGAATGAAATGACATTGTAACTCTGCATTTGTCGAGTGGCTATCTTTGAACTCTTGTATCTCTGCATTGTATTTTGAAATCTTATTTGTTCGAAATTATCCTCTTTGTTATGGATATGTTAGTCACTTACTAAGCTTTATATGCTCACTTTGTTGCTATATAATTTTTTTCAGGATAGCTTATCGCTTGCTAAAATATATAAATTGGGTTGAGGCAGTGGAAAGCTAGAAGGTTTTGAGGCAAACCTTTCATACTTGATAAGTTGATGTTGTATAAGTTCCTTTTGTGTGTATCAATGACGAATCTAGATTGATGTATCTTGAAAATATTTGAAAAGTACCATTCATATAGGGATTTTGGGAATGCTAAGTTTAAATTATGTAATGATATAAATATATGATATATGTTGGTTTTATGATTGTATAAATTATCATGCTTATGGATTTATGATGTGGTTATGGTTTAGTTGAGTTGGCATTTGATTTTGTGAATCATTAAGTGATATGATGGTATGATAATAAACTACATAGGTTTTATAAACAGTGGATTATAAAGGTGAATTATGACTTGAACGTTTTCTCAATGTCCTCAAATGTGTGATTGGATCTTGAAATGTATTGTTGTTGATTAAAAAATTCAAAGGGCGTGACAAGTTCGTAGCTCGCGGTGGCATCTACCAACTGATCTATCCTCGAGAGTGGATAGGGGTATGCTCAGTTGAGATCGGTGTAGTCAACACACATCCTCTAGCTTCTATTGTGTTTCTTAACGAGGACTACATTTGATAACCACCGAGGGTATTTCACCTCAGCTATGAACTCGGCCTCTCTAAGGCAGTCGACCTCATCACTGATCACCTTTTGCTGGTTGGGGGCGAACTTCCTCGGCTTTTGTTTCATTGGTTGAGCCTCAGGGTGGATGTTGAGGTGGTGTTGGGTCAACCCCCGGGTTGATCCCGAGCATATCTCTTAAGGACCATGCGAACACATCAGCATTTCCCTTTAGGAAATCGATGAGTTGGAGCTAGTTTGCGTCAGGGAGTGTTGTCCCAACTTTCATGGTCATGTCGGGTAGGTCCCTCTTCAAGGGTACCACAGCGAGTTGTTCGGGCGGCTCTAGGTGCGTCAATGTCCTGGCTTCCTCATGGGGATCCGAGGCTTACTGGGGTCGCGACTTCTCGGAAGGGTGACTACTGTAAAGTAGCACCACCTTGACTCTCTAGGATCGCTTCGGGATTCCCCGATCCCTATTGAAGTCAGAAATTTGACGGCCCAGTGATAAGTGGAAACCATCGCTTTTAGTTTGTTGAGTGTCGGGCGACCGAGGATGACGTTGTAGGCCGAGGGAAGGTTGACTACCATGAAGGTAGTCATCATTGTCTTGGCCCTCGATTCTTCCCTGATGGTAATGGGGAGGATGGTGGTCTCGAGTGGGGAGATGGAATCCCCCATGAAGGCGTCGAGGTATAGTACGTCGATAGAGCTCCCGGTGTCGACCATCACTCTTTTCACCCAAGCATTGGCGATCGGGATGGAGATCACCAAAGCGTCATCGTGATGGGAGCGTTCGACCTCTTCGGCTCCATAGGTGATTTTGGGTTCGAACTTGGGTCTAAGATGCTTTTCCACCGTGCTGCGGGCGTAGACCTTCCTTATCATCATGCTATTGCCACCGGTAGCTGATCCATCGGTGATGACATCGATTTGTTTCTCGATGGGACCCCTGGGGTGCAGGGATGCCTCTCTTGGTTCCTTAAGGTAGCGCCCGAGGTGACCTCTCCGGATCAACTCCTCAATCTAGTTTCGGAGGTCATGGCAGTCTTCTGTATCATGGTCATAATCTCAATGGAACCTGCAATATTTAGATCGATCCTTGTGAGTAGCCTTTAAGGGATTGGGTTGTCGCAAGAGGCCTTTCTCCCTGATCTAGAGAAAGATCTCGATACGAGAAGTGTTTAGAGGTAGAGGTGGGGGCCTCGGGAGTAGTTGCTCGGGTCGGTCGGGCCTCCTGTGAGGTTACGCTGGTGGTGCCGAAGTTATTCCTCAGGCCTGTTCCATCCTCGGCCTCTTGCTATCCTCGCACCTTCCCACCATCAGGGCTTCGGCGGCAATGTACCAGTTGGTGCATTGGAGCATCTCGGGGATGGTTGCAGGCGGCTTCTCAATCAACAACCAGAAGAACCTCGAGGGTCTTAGGCTCATAAAAAATGCTTGCATGATCAGAGAGGGATGAGTGTTTGGGAACCCCCGGATTTTGACGGCAAAGCACGCCACAAATTTGGAGAGTGACTCATCTTCGCGTTGGGATAACACGAGCAGTGTGGCCATGGAAGGCCTGGGTCGTACACTAGCTAGGAAGTTTTACTCAAACTCCCTTGCGAGCTAATCAAAGGAAGAGATCGAGGATGGCCGTAATCGGTTGAACCATGCCCATGCTGGTCCTCTGAAGGTAGTCGGGAATGCCCGACACATCAGGGTGTCGGAGGTGCCATAAAGGGTCATTTGAGCTCGAAACGCGGTGACATGCTCCATGGGGTCGGAGCCGTCGTCATATGTCTCCAACGCTAGGAGTCTGAAGTTGAGTGGCATAGGCTAATCCTAGATTTCCTAGGCGAATGGGAATCCACCTGAGCTGCTTTTGCCCGTCTCGCCGCATGACTTGTGGAATTTTCACTGGAACTCATCTAAGCGATGGTTAACTACGGATAGCTAGACCCCGAATGAGTCATCCGCCGAGTCCAATGACAAGGTGTCAGGCTCTGGGAGGGATGTAGCAACTCGGTGAGGTGCAGGCACGCTTTTCTCGGAAGACCTCCTGGGGTTGCAATATGCTCTCGGGCTTCTTCGGTCCTAACTTGTTCCTCGTTTGGCCTCTGTGGAGTCGAGGAAGCTACTAAGTGCACCATCTGTGGGATGAGCGGGACAATCATTTTCATCATTCCTACCAAGGTCTATACTTTCCAAGCTAGGTCGAGGAATGCCTTGGGCGAAACGATCAAGGGTCATGTAGCATATCCGGGAGGGAAAGCCTTGGTTCATTAAACATATGCTAGTAGCGCTCTGGCGTCGAAACCGGAATGCCCCCGTCCCTAAGGACAGGGAGGAGATGATCGCCGAGTCCAAAAAGGGGGCAGTCAACTGATAGTTCTCCCTCGAGGGAAACTCCTGCGAGGTGCTCCTACGACATTGGCCCTCCTTCTAGCGCCAAAATGTTAATGAATGAGTGTATCGTGACTGATGTATCAGCACGGTTTGGTCCACGAGTCAATATCAGGAGTTCACGATTGGTTGGGCGAGGCGCCAAGGTTGATTACGTCCGTAAGTCGAGGTGTCGATGCCATCTGGGGGAAATGCCTCTCGTTCGAGACGTCGACTCCATCTTCGAGGAGAGCGTCTCTCGGTCGAGGGAGTCACACTTCAGGGGACGATCGCACTCCTGCACAAAAGGCACTCGTCGGGGGGTTCTCGACTTTGGCCTCTCGACGGTTAAGTTAGTAATTGGTTTTCTTCTTTTTTTATCCTCCCCTGGCCTGATGTCGGTCAGAGGCTTTTATACTACTTATGCGAGGATCGGCTATACACGGGTTTGGCGCGACAGTCGATCCCGAGTGGAGAGGTGGTACCTTCGTACGGTCGTCGTCCCGGAATACGCGGAACGGTGCCAGGCGACGCGCCGTCCTGAGCCTTTCGAGACGGGATGTACCGACGGGTGCCTCGGCATGGCTTCTGTCTTGGTGTGTGAAAGTCCTCCCTCAAGCTGATGTGGCAAGGACGCGAGTGGTGATATGGCTGGAGTCGAAAATATGCCTTATCATATTCCGCTATGAATCCTACGTATCCAGAGAAACTTCATCGAAGCCATGGAATCAGGAGTCTAAGGAATACCACGAGATCCGGTATGGATGCCTTCTTTCAAGTATAGTCAGCCACATGAGATAGAGACGTGTTAGTAGATCTAAAAAGACAAACGAAACTCATGCACCTATGAAATATAGCTAAACAACCATTACAATGCCATATGGTTTTAACATTTTTAAAATATTTCCAATCACAACCGTCTTAGCATGCGATATAGTTTGAGAAAAAAATCTTGCAAGTTACCAATTATAACCTAAAGTGTGTGAAAATTTTGGGAAGGTCGAGGCGAGAATGTCGTAACTTTCTTGCAATGATTCAATGAAGCTTTCTCTGTTTCAAAAAAGATAAATGTCTGAAAATACAATAAGTCACACATAATTTACGAAACACTGTAACTAAATACAAATTACAGATGTGACTCACCCACCCTCACTCCCTAGATATGTACCACAGTCATCAGTCATCACACTGGTCATGACTAGTGATGTGAACTAAAGAGGTCTAATAAATCATCATGATCATACTAATCCTTATCATGATAAATACTAGAAAATGCAATAAGTTGGATAAGTCTCTCTTGGCACTTGATAGGAAGCTAGACATGTTGAACCTGGCTTAGTTTACCTAAAACACCCAAAACCCAACTCCACTTAGTTCGGAGACCTAAACTTTTGATCGAGATATGACACTAAAATAAATTTTGACATCTAATAATAAAAAGACTTATATAGATGCAGAAAGTTATATTCTGGGCCAACCCAGACGTTTGTCCTAGATCTAAAATATAAAAAAGGAAAAAATTGTATGTAATAGTAAACCTTGAGTTGAATAAAAAGAGTGCTTCAAGATGAGGTTTGAGAAGAAACATCAAATAATAAACTCATGTTGAAAGGAGAGTGATGGTAAAATAAGTTAGCATTCATGATTTGTCTACTTGAGAAATTACATTATATGATAAAATCATCCAAAAACGTAAACCTTTGTTATAGATCTAAAATATGGAAGGAGAGTGATGGTAAAATGTGTGTTGTGTGTATTGTGAGTGTGTGTGTTGTTATTTGGTGTTGTGTGTTGTTTGTTATGTATATATGTATTGTGTGTATATATGTGCTGTGAGTTTGTTTGTGTGTATATGTTGTATGTGTTATATATATATATCCGATAAAACAACTTAAAAGATAAAAAAGTATCGCTAATTTTTTCAAGCTTGTTGCAAGTTCAAAGTATTATTTGTACAAATAAGAATCCCCTTCTGATTTCTTCTTCATATATATAGATATAGGATCTATGAGACAATTACTTAGAAGTACAGTATAAAAACCAATACAATAAAGGAAGACAACATAAGAGCTTAAGCTAGCCCTCACATGTCAACCATATAAAAACCAATACAATAAAGGAATATAACAGTAAAAGTATTCATATATCTCTCCAAACTCAGCAAAAACAGAAGCATCAATAGATATTCATCCAAAATTACTCTTTTAAGAGTACAAGGAAGATCTAAATAGGTCTCCCCTCTTAGACACAATATCCTATACATGAATCCATCTAATGTTACTACAAATTGCCTCTACGTCATAAAAGGAAGATTTATTAGTAGGATGTAATGATCAATGAAGGATAGTATATATACAAAGAGTGGGAGGAGTGAGAGAGAAAAACAAAACATAAGACGTTAAAAACCTCTATCTGTTTAAAATATGCATATCGTCCCAAAAGTGCCACATTGAGTTGTCAACTTCTTTGAGAGAGAACAAATAAATAAAAACATAATGCTGAAAAGTTGACTATTAAAACCATGGACACTCAAAATTGCTCCCTCATGATTGAACCTCTCGATTTTTATTCCGTACAAAAAGAATTTTTGAGACAAAAATACATCAAAAAATTCTCATTTATAGGATGAATAATGTTTTCAACAAGTATAATTATGTCTGAAACTTCAGATGACGATGATCTTTCATGACAAGCAAATATAATGTTCAATCCCAAGGTGGATGATCATCTTGACTAGTTCGTGGTGGTTCAGGTTTCCATTCTGGTTTCTCATCCCAGTATATGTCATAGTATATGTGGCCAGGGTCACGGTTCTCCACGCAACACCACATTCCGACGTATCTCTTCATGCGATTTCTAAATTTTACTTCTCTCGCCTAAATCAACTCATCACGTTATCATCTAGAACAAAATAGTGATATAGAAAATGAATTTTTAGCCAAAAAAAAAATGTATGATAATGCTTACCTCATCATTGAACCCTTGGAAGGCATTCGCCATAGATGAAAAGTGCAAGACTTTGATATCTTTGTACTGGGAGAATACTTGCATGTACTGTAAGACAAATTGGCAAACTATTTAGCAAAGCTTCTGAACTTTTCTGGAGTACATCAGTAAAAGCTTCAAGCATCTACCCTTTTCATGGAAAAAAAAATACAAAATAATCATATCCATGTGTCATGACCATGTCTGATTAACTATAAGACAAAAAAGTAACAAAGTCCATTAAAAACACAAAAACACGTTTCTAGAGCTTGTAAGAAGAAACCAGTTCTTTGCTCTGCTTTTTGGCATTGTATCAAGAGGCCTTAGAAGAACACATAGAATATGGACAACAATAGAAAGTCAAAGGTTTAAGGTTCCAAGACTAGAATACTAAGTTGTCTGCTTTCTAACTGAACTTTGCTTAGTTAATACCATTAGAAAATGTGCTCCCACCAAATGAACAGACAATCTCATCCTACCACCATTATTATGATCTTAAACCATTACAGAATCAAAATTTAATCATTAGATGTATGTACCATCTGCTCAGTGCTATTTCTGGGAAATTGGATGAAACCACGACTAGTTGTTCCATCGGATATATTGCATCCTTTGGAATGTGCATCACAAAGTTGAACATTAAGTAATGATTCCTTCACCTGAATCCATAATAAAAAAAGGTTATTGGGATTGAAATATATGTATGAGCCACTGAAAAACTGTACGAGCTGCTAAGTATTGCATATTGATACAATAATATTTTTACATGTTTGGGCACTGATGGATTCTGCAGGAATGAGTACTCCCTGAAATGAATTTGTGGTCCAAACTCTTCTTCAGAAAGGCCATGGAGCATGGTATGAATCTGCAACGGTGAATCAACTCTAATCAGATGATCGAAATTGTGGCAGCAGGCGTAACAATTATAACATGCAAAAAACAGTTTACTTGCAGTGGAAGAAGAAAAAAACAAGCATTGAGATGCTGTAAATATAATCAAGCATATACTTCCATTCACAAAAGACTGTCCTTTTAAAATAACTAATTAATACTGACAACAAAGACTAAAAAAATTTATTCCCAATCATTATAGATGGGATTGCTAATGGATCTCCTCTTTGTTGCTATGCTCGGTATCAAGATTTTAAATACTGGTCCAATACAAGTTTTCAACATTTGATCTGACCATTATGGTACTGGTATATCAAGCAGTGTATTCTTTGTTACATTGTTACCAAATGAAAAGAAGAAATTGAAGAACAAAAACAACGTAAAAATGGATAAAGCATAGAGATTAGAGAATTCCTATTTTATCGAATCTAAAGAAGATAAAACTACACTCTATGATCAAAGGACGAACAGAAATTGGTATCAAAATCAATTGGTTGAAGGAGAATGGATGAAATGTTTCGTGAAAATACAGTACACAATCAATAAGTTGAGCATGTGCAATCAGCTTAATTTGAATCGGAGAGTAAAAACTGATATGACAAACTGCAAAATCATTGTACATGACATCTTATAAGAAATTTTCCTCATGGAACAGGAGACCTACCTGCAAAATTATAGCAATTGAAAGAGATTTAGTCAACATATGTTTTCTTAGAAGTTAATTGTAGCAAAGCAAAATATTTTTTCAATAATTACAATTTCCAAGAACTTGGTTATCCGTTTAAGTCAAACGAAGCTAAGGAGACTATAATGCATATTAATATTTAAATTTCAATGCTAAGGATCAGTTTTGTTTTGGAATAACATCAAGAAAATAATTTATAATTACTGGAATTATGGAGAATAGCATTTAGTAGAACAACTACCTCTACCCCTGTGTAATAGGAAAGCTCATCATGATTCAACTCTCAACAGGCCCAGAGTATAGAACAAATAAGAAAGTAAAAGAAGATGCAATTTCAAGACGAGTGTATGTTAAAATTTTAATTGAAGAACAATATGCCCTTACTTCCAATCAAATCTACTCTTGCGCCTCTACTTGCTTTCTAGTATTCCAACAAAACCTGTGCACAAGGCTTCCACTGATGCAGGGTTTGAAAAGAGTTAATGTATGCAAGCTGATCCCTAGAAATAAAGAGGTATTTTCTTATAACTTGAACCTGGTCTTCTATGTCACAGGAGCAATCTTACTTTTGTAACCAAACTCACCCTTATTCCAACTTGCCCCTCTCTAATCTAAGTTATATTTAAACTAAAACAAGCCACATTAAACAATATTACTACTATCATATTCTGACCTTAATTAATTATTATTTATCTTTTCTCTCTCAACACCATCCTCCTACTCTACGAGAACCCATTTCAATGTCCACTTATAGAAAACTTGAATTAAGGTGACTAAAGCTCGTCTATAGTACTTGTTGATGATTGTCAAACATACTTGAGCTTCTCATGTAATGTTATCAAGGTCATATTTGGTATCATGAATGCATATTGTTTCAAATCCCAAAAGTAAGAAATTTGACAACCAACGAAAGAACCATGTTTGATCGTCTGATAGAGACTTAATTTCTAAAAATTTGAGTAGAAAATTTAAACTTGCTTGAGTGATTCACTGAATAGTGAAGATAGGACGATTCTTGTTCTCTCTAAGACCAAACTAAACTTTGTTCAATCAATTAACGGATAAGAACACCCATTCATTTATTGAAAAAAAGTTCTCTGATTTTTCAGAATAGGGAATTGTTTAAACTTATTTCAGTGATTGGTCAATCAATTTTCTGCATGGATCTAAATATCACAGCATATCATTACAAAGTGTACCATATCAGGCCAACTGCTTAATTTTACAAAATGTTTAGTACTTTATCAGATGTACCAATACTTCAGATCATACTACTGTACCAAGTGGATAATGATGCAAGGCAGGTGTCTAACTTTTAGTTCCTTGGCTCTTAGAGCACTTCGATATTGCATATCTTCCATCCCACCTCATCTCTTCATCTGCCCATCCTACTTCATCTGTTGAGAGTTAAAATTCTCCATTCCTCTTGTATCATCTTTATTTACAACAGGGAATTTAATTTACTATGGATCGGTCCGAACTGACCGTTATTTACCATGACATGTGTACTTAATCTTTTACTGTAAATTCCAGATAGTATTGACCAGTCTGTGCTTGAACCGGGCTGCCAAACACCCAGAGTGACTGTTTTTTCTTTAAACACCATTGCCTGATGCGTAATGGCTAACAACTCGCAAGTGTCTCTATTGTCTGTCGTTCAACTGCCCTACTGCCTACCTCATCTTTGATGTCTCCTCCTCTTCTATGGACTTCCTCTTTCTTTGACTTCCTATTCCTTCTTCCTTCTTATTCTCCCTAGTATGGTTCATCTTATCGGTTCGTACCGAAGTATTGACTGGCCATCGATACGGTATGCACCAACATACCGACACATGGTATAATGGGATATACTAATAGACCGGTATGTACTATGTACCATCTATATCGGTCCTCTATTGGATCGGTATGTACCGCCCATATCGGGTAATATGCCACAGTACAAAAAACCTTGCTCCCTACCACTTCCTTCCTCCTCCCCCTCCTTCCACACCTCTCCCAATAGAATGGCATTCCGTGTGTCGATACATTGGAACAGACCAGACTTGTACCAATCTGTTCATAGACTACCATGGGCCCAATACCCAAAATTGAAAACCTTGTTTAAGATCATTGGAATTCCTATATAAAATTGCGCATGGCAAGTGGCAAAACGGAACACTATGGAAATTAAGTTTACAGTATTAAAGGCTAAAAGCATATAGCCATAAACATCAAAAACTAGCCAAAAGGAAATTAGTGTATTACCCAAAACCTTAGTGATTCATCAGCAGGGAAAATCTGATTCCATACATCATGAATGAGCAGGAAGATCCCACATTGTTCTGAGTATTTTAATAACCACATCAATGCAGGATAATGGAGAACGTGCAGGTATAAATAATTCAAGTAAGCCAAGAGCAACAAGATCAAATAATTCAGACCACATAAACAATCATCTTAAAATCGAAGATGCAAGAAATTTGACTTTGATCTATTTGTAAGCACACAACTCATGCTAAAACTTTTTCTCTTGGTTAAAGTCCTGGTATATGTACTATTTGAGGACGAGCTTTCGTACAATGATAAGGTTCATCCCAAGCAACCTACCATTTTGCTGATCCTTTGGATTTTTGAACTCAATGGAAAAGAGCAAATAGAACCCATAATTTTATGATCCAAGTTAGCAAGTGAATGGCACGAACAGATAATGAAGGAAAATGCCCATCCATGGATAATGTGTTAGAGAACTAGCAAGAGAGTGCACAATCTACATACTAATCTAACAAATCTAATTACCTCAAACAAGTGGTCCATAGGGCATACAAAAGGTTGCTTGGTCAGTGTCCCTTCCAAAATACCAGGATGTCCAAACCACATTCTTTCAAACCTGCACCATAATGGAGGCATTACCTAAACATAGACAAGGAATATGAGTCAGAATTATTGCAACCACAGCAGTCAAGCACGTTGAATAATAATTTCACAACAATGTCCTGTCCAAGGTTTTTAATTTTGTACCATATCGATGTACCAAGCTTTGCTCGGTATGGTACGGTATGGCGTACAGAGCAGTATGCCCTGGTATACCGCTCGATATATGTATTTTCATATACATATGTATATAAAAATATGTTTATATACGTATGTTTACTCATAAACATATGTATTTTTATATACATATGTTTATGAGTAATAATTACTATAAAAATTGTTTATAAAAATATCCCCTTCCGTCTCAAGAGATGGGAAGGGGGTGATGGTGGAGCGGGTGAGGATGTGACACGTCGCCTCCATCCCCAGCTCGAACTCATCCCCCGTGAGGCACTCCGCAATGCTCTTGCAATAGACGAATCCGACAGGAATCTAGCCCCGGGAGAGCTCATCTCCCGCTCCCCCGCCGCAGCCGCCCTTAGTGACTGTGAGGAAGAAGACCAAGATGACGACGAGAGCGAGCAAAGGAAGCACAGTCCTACCTGGGTCAGGATCCCTTCCATCATTGTCGATCGCGACCTCCTCGACCACAACGGCCACGATCCCTCCGCACCCTACCGTGTTTCGCCCGACGGAGCGAGGACCTGCCCCCTACCATGTTCCGCCCGACAAAGTGAGGACCCATCCCCTACCGCATTCCTCTCGACGAAGCGCTTCTTCTTGTCCCGCCACGTCCAACTCTCTTCTTCGTCATGCCTCCTCTGTCCAACGAGCGTCGCAGCCTCGTCTTCCTCGCTGTCATGCTCCTCGTTCTATCCACCAACTGATACTGCCCGGTAGCGGGCGGTCTGCGTACCGATCAGCTGGTGGACCAGTACGAGCGGTACAATTCAAAATTTAAAACCTTGGTCATGTCAATTGTTAATGTGTCAAGTCTTTGTGTTTTATGTTGCTAAAGTGTAACAAGCCTCATATTGCATATTGCAGAAGACTATGCTCGTTGTGCTGATGAGAACAAAGTTGACCTTCCATCCTTATTCTATGATAGAATCAGGATCTCAAAAATTAGACACAAAATTCAATTATTTGATACTCCATGATTTTCCAAGAAGCAACTCCCGTTAACATTACTATTCTCGAGCAATAACTAATGAATAATAAACTCCTTAAAAAAAGGATTTTGAGAAGTAAATGGTTCTCAGCTCAATGGCCATTTGGAATTTGATTAGATGATAAATTAATTGCACAATTTAATGAAATGTTTATCAACATCTGCATGGACAAAATGTTTGGACGACAGGTACATCCATTGTTTTCCAAAGTGCACAATTTGTGAAAGGAGAAGGGATCTTTGAAAGATCCTATCTTCTGAAGCTATTAATTACCATAGCAGAATATCAAGGAAAAAGATCCATGCAGAATATCAACATCCGCATGGACAAAATGTTTGGACAACATGTACATCCATTGTTTTCCAAAGTGCACAATTTGTGAAAGGAGAAGGGATCTTTGAAAGATCCTATCTTCTGAAGCTATTAATTACCATAGCAGAATATCAAGGAAAAAGATCCCTTTAAAGTTTAAACTATGCATATAAGATATCTTTTATAAAATCTCAGCTGGTCAAGTTTAATTTTTTAATTGGTCAAACCTCACTCACCAGTGTTCGGTTCAACAGACAAGCAACAGCAAGTGCAGTCCTTATCTGCCTCAACTGAAACATGCAAATAAGAATGTCACTTGATCAGTTAATTACTTGGACATCTCTCCAAATCTCAATAAGAAATGCCAATGCTGATCTTTTTTTTATATTATCTTACCTGGTAATTAACCAATGAGAAGTGTGATTGTAAGGTATGTGGCCCATCCAGCAACAAACTCTTAGGAATACCAGGTTTGAATGATAAGAAACCTCCTGCAAAGACACACACGGAGGCAGAAGGATAACAAGCATGACAACATAACATAGTTTTTGGAAGAATTAAGCATAGAGTCCAGTAGCCTCGCAAGTAAACCTCATGAGATAGACACTACACTCTGGGATGTGTAGGATGTGCTGAATTTTCTATCATCATTTCATTGATTGTGATGCTCTAGTTCTTGCTCCAGACCTCAAATAAATTTAGTCATACGAAAGATTCTTTATTACAGAACTTTCAAAAATGAACACCGTCCATATACATGAATCTCATAAATTTTTGGCATTTTTGTGGTAGGTGCAGGTATATATTTTTGGCATTTTACATCTAATTATTGTGTTTACATGTTAGTTAGAATTTCTTTCTCACCTTCTCGGTATAGTATTCTTTATATGCTACTTTCAATTTTTATTCGAAATATGTTTCGATTTGGTATTTTTATTGTATTCTATATTAAGATCACTTTATTGACACCTAATTATTGTCTTAAAATGTTAGTTAGAATTTCTTTCTCACCTTCTCGGTATACGTATTCTTTATATACTAGTTCCAATTTTTATTCGATATATGTTTCGATTGGTATTTATATTGTATTCTATATTAAGATCACTTTATTGTTATCAATATTGATTATACTAGGCTCATTTATATGTGAGAAAGAACCCTAAATTAAGATTTTTTTTATTTTTCACTGATTTTCAAGTACTTTTGTAGTATATTGTACACGCCGACATAATATGTGTTGATACGCTGATACAGACAAGAGTCATTAGTCCAGGCCTTGAATGCTGGTACAAACCAAACCATTTCAGATCGAGACTTGGACTGGTAGGGTCCGATACACGGTATTGTAGTCCTTGCATACTCCACATGAATCTATAGCTTATCAAGTTTTTCAATAGATAATTTCTCAAAAATTAAAGCGCTCAACACAGCATTGCATCTCAAAAATCACATAGCACTAGTACTGGTTTTCAGTATTTGGGCAAATATTTTTCACTTATTACCTATCAATATTACAACTCACTTATGAATTGTGTAGTAAAAGTCAAGTACAAAAAAAAAATAAGTAGTCAACCAGCTAAGACATTTAGCTTAGTATAAAAAAGATGAATTTTACCAAATGAGATGAGAAGAAAGAAAACCTGGTGTATCATAATATGCAGGTTGGTCATAGAAAAGCATAGCCTCACGTAACCTATGGCGCTTTCCATCAGAACCTGCAAACTGGAAGGTAGTATGCACAGCATATGGTTCCAGTTTGAGCTGCTGGGGCATTGCCTGCCAGTTCATTTAAAAGAATTGTTACATGGTCATTCACATATATTTGGTGAAAAGAGAGAGAAAACAATATAACAAACTATATAATAACCACGGTTGAGCAACAATGAACTAACAGCTCCAAGAACAACAACAACAACAACAACAACAAAGCCGTAAGTCCCAACTATTTGAGATTGACTACATGGATCTTTTGTTGCCATTGAGATCTGTAAAAATTCATATGTTTAATTAAATTCAGAGTACTTAAATCTTTATAGTTCTTATTAAAATCTTTTTTAGCCTTCCCTTACCCTTCCTCGTACCACTAATATTAATTATTTCGTCTCTTTTGATAATCGCATCCGGAGGTCTCCTAAGCACATGCTCATATCATCTTAAACGATTTTCTCATATCTTATCCTCTATCAAAGCTTTTTTATACTTAGTTGTTCACGAACAAAAATATTTTTTCCTATATTTCCTAGTAACTCCACACATCCATCTCAAAGTTCTTATCTCGACAACATAAACTTTTTGTAAATATTATTTCTTAACTATTCAACACTCAGATCTATAAAGAATTGTTGGTCTCACAACTATCTTATAATTTTTTTTCTATTATTAAAGGTATTCGATGATCACAAAAGACTCCTGATGTCCCTCGTCATTTTATTTTTACTCTATAAATAATATATTCATCAATCTCTCTATCTTGTTGAATAACTGATTTAAGATACCTAAAACTTTTACTTAAAGGGAATTCTAGTCTATCCAATTTAATTATATTCTCTTATTTACTGCTAGAAGTACTAAAATTACATTTTATATATTCAATTTTAGTCCTACTTAATCTAAAATCTTTAGTTTCTAAAGATTGCCTCCATAGCTCACGTTTATAATTAATTTCACTTAGGTTTTCATCAACTAAGATAATATCATTAACAAATAACATACATCAGAGAGGTCTATCATGTAGGTATCTAGTCAGTTCTTCCATTATCAATGTGAAAAGATAGGAACTTAATACAGATCTATGATGTAATCCTATGCTAATAGAAAACTCACTAGACACTCTCCTTGTAGTTTTGACACTAGTAACTATATTATCATATATATCTTTAATAACTTAAATATAATTAGTGGAATACCTTTCTTTTTTAAAACCCACCGTAATATATCTCTAGGAACTCTATTATATGCTTTCTCTAAATCAATAAAAACCAAGGATTTTAATTTTGAATAATACCACCCATACAAGGCAATACATATCGGTCCGTCAACAGACCAGTACGCGAACTGCCCGCTACCGGGCAGTATCAACCTAGTTGCGGTGAGGGAAGAAGCGTCAAGGGAGAAGACACTCGAAGAAGAGGGAGAATCGGGAGAACCTCGACGCTTTTCAATCTAGCGCCACACCCACACTTGACGATCCTGATTTAGCAGGTAACAGAGAGGCAACGACTCGGCTTCTTCTTTGTCACGTTCTTTGCCAAAGGCCGAAGACATATGCAACCTTCGACGTCTTCGCCGGATGCCACAAATGAGGAGAAGACCGTGTTCTTCTTCTTGTCGCGTCGCGTCGCACCGAAGGCCGAAGATGTTTGCGACCTTCAACGTATTCGTTGAACGTTGCAGATGCAGAGAAGACCACGTTCTTCTCCTCGTCACGTCACGTCAAAGGCCGAAGACGTCTACAGCCTTCGATGTCTTCGCCGAAAGTCGTAGATGAAGAGAAGACTGCGTTCTTCTCCACGTGGTGTTGCGTCGAAGGTCAGAGACGTCTACGGCCTTCTATGTCTTCACCGAACGCTGCGGATGAGGAGAAGAAAAGGAGGCGACGTCGCCGAGGCAATGTAAGCCTCCTTTTCTTTTTTTATATTTTATATTATATTATATTTTATATATATATATATATATATATATATATATATATATATATATATATATATATATACTGAGACAGTGTACGCCCATACGATACCGTAACAAGCAAACCTCGAAACATTGGTACGATACGAAAACGAACTTTGATAAAAACCATACACAAATATTTCTTTTTCTCCCTATACTTTTTCATTAATTGTTTTAATAAATAAATAGCTTCTATTGTTGATCTTCAAGATATAAAACCAAATTGATTTTCAAAGATATTTGTTTCAAACCTTATCCTACTTTCGATAACTTTTTTCCAAAGTCTCATAGTATCGCTCATGATTAAAATTCCTTTATAATTTGAACATTTTTGTATGTCACCCTTATTTTTGTAAATTGGCAAAAAAATATTTTTTCCATTTAACAGGATAACAATTCCAAGAACAATTAGAAGAAAAAGAATTGTTGCTTAGGATTCATATTATATGCTTTAAAACATAGAATAACATACAACATACTATACCATAACCACAATTGGATGAGCAACAATGAATTAACAGCTACAAAGACAATCAAAAGGAACTACCTGGACAAAGTATGTGTGCCCACTGCAAAATATACTTGCTGGCAAAAGACCAAGCTTAAGGGTCCCATCATAAGCATAAAAAAGTCCACTTTCTCCTTCAAGTGATGGTCCTAAAACTTGGTGGACAAGATCATTAAAGCCAGCCTGGTCCCATTTCTGGTCATCACTTAAAAGTATATCTTTCCACTCCTTAGCTAGCCTTTTTGCAGGATCAGTGGGACGCCAATGAAATATTCCAATATTGTAGGCAGTAGTTACTACAAACAATAGAAGGGGAAAATATTAATTAACGATCCTAGAACTATCAAAGTCAAATTTTGATTAAATAAAATTTTAAAGAACGTTAAGAAAGGGTTAAGGAAAGAAATGAAAGTGCAGATGCTGTGTATTAGCCTCATTTTGGCTTGCACCTTGCGTGCCACCAAGACAAGTGCCATTTTGCCACAACATGTGTCAGCCATGTGGACATATGCAAACTTAAACACCAAGTTTTCTACAGTCTAGTTTATAGGCTCCTTCATAGAACCTGACATCAGCAACATTGTTTGATATCTTTGAACAACCATTATCACTAACAATTAAAAAGTAACTAAGATGATGTATTTGATAATACTAACTAAGATTCACTCGACTGTGAAATGAGTCATAAACAGAATGTCAGTTTTATTACTTATGCCCAATTATAAAGGACCTACCGAGTAGTTTATCGAGATAATTTTTGCTACAGGAAAGAAGATTGTGTGTAAAAATTTGTGTACATGATAAGGTCAAACATTTTAGATACTAGTACAAGTAATGGTACCCATACCAGAATCTTATTATATCAGTACAACTTGGCATATTAAAAAAAATCAAGAATGTTTAATATATCTGTACCAGCTAGTGTGGTTATTACTTATTATTAAGATTCGTTGACATTAGTAGAAAATACCATTCTGCCAGACTTCCAAATTGTCATCAGTTGTTGTTGGTCTAATCTGATCGCTTGATGCTAACATATCTGCTTCAGGAAAACGAGCAAAATATGGAAGTGGGTTCTGTTCCAAGAAAAAACATATACTAAATCATTTATAATATGAGACAAGAAAAAACAGTAAAGAATGCTTTGAGTGAACTATCCAATTCAACAGATATAATTCAAGGACTGGTTGGGCCAAGAAAATCAACAAAAGAAATTTGCTTATATCCTGGTAAGTCCGAGGAAAGATTTAACTCTTGCAAAGCTTGATAAACATTGAGAGAATTTCATTCTTACTCTAACTGCATTACATACAAGAACAAGAATTGACCAAAAGATAGAGCTTGGGCTTTGGAAAGCCAGTTTTCCTGATACTGACATGTAATTCCATTTGAAATCATCTTGCATCCTCAAGAGGAATCCAACATTCCAAACCAGAACTCGTGTATTGCACTAATTATTTTTAATCCAAAATTATTATTTACATTATTAAGAACACTTATTAAAGTGTGCATTTGGAGGAGACCTACCATGCTACAAGAAGCTTTTGTGACGTAGCAAGGTGCACAATCCATAGTATTTTCTACGTTCATATGTTCATCCATATCCTTACTCCGTCACTTCTTTTCACTCAGTTGAAGATTAAAAGGCACGATATCCTAAATTTTTTGTTATATCAAGATTGGTCTAAACCCGCTAGGTTATCTTAAAAGGAAATGTACATATACATAGTAATTTGAAGTTTCCATCAAACATATTCCATACACATTTCAAGTTATTTCTAACTTTGTCAATTTAAATTATGTTAATATCATAAAATAGTCAGAATTGGCCTGGGTGATGCTAATTTCTTGTAGCATGGTGAAATTTTCAAGTTTCCAAAAATTAGCTACCATAAATTTGGAAATGGCAACCATATTTAAATCATGTCTCCAGTAACAATTAATATATGAAAAGTCTGTAATATAGGAAAGATAAGTATAGATTAAACGTGTAGGTCTTATATATGGTTTGATCCCCAGAACACACATACAGTCTCCAAGGTATAAAACTTCACGTGTGCAGGAACATTTGCTTATATTAGGTTACAGAAGGTTATATTGATGAAACTATTATAAGTTGTGCTAGGTGCTACATACAAGAAGGTACAAGAGAACATCTGTAAGTTCAGCTAACAAAGACAGACATCAAGATCTAAATTTTAGCATAACCAGAATAAGTAAAACATGAACTACTGATGAGATCCAAGAAAGGTTATAATGTTGTGACATTCTACACCTATGGACTATCAGATCAAAAATAACAGAATTGAAACTGGTGTATACCTTTAACCAAACCATATCTGTATCACACATTAGTAACTCATAACCAAAAGGTAGGAGAGCATTTATCAACAATACTTTTTCCCTTCCCATTTTGTGAAATTTGGCAGATCCCCACCCAACATCTACTGTTACCATTTTGCTGCCCATGTCAAAAACAGGAATCCCTTTCCAATACAAAGCCTCCAATAATTTGGTATCCATAGCACCTATATCCAAAAAGAGAACTCAGATAAGTGTTATGTGAACTTTTTGTACATATGAATCTAATGTTGCTTAAGAGGTGCTTGACTTACCAACAAGAATGTTAAAAATATTAAGATCCGTTAGGTGTTTGACCCAATTCAAGATAAAGTCCAGGAATGCATGGTTCCCAAATGTCACAATGATGATATTATCTTTTGCACGGTGCTTCACCATCTCCTTGGTTAGTAGAAACGACTTCATACCAGGCATTTTACTATCAACAGGCACATCCCATATGGTTCTTGTGAACATGTCCGAAGGCTCTCTTTGCAGCCTTGGTGTTCCGGTTACTGTCAAAAAAAAAAAAAAGCTTCTTAGGTTTACTCAGATTGCTACTGAAAAGGTATAAGAATTCAAAATTAGTCTGTTAAGACAAATCTAATAAGAGCCTAACATCTAATTACAGCATAGCTCCTCTTCAGCCTTTCTTTAGTATGTTAAGACAAATCTAATAAGAGCCTAACATCTAATTACAGCATAGCTCCTCTTCTGCCTTTCTTTAGTATGTTAAGACAAATCTAATAAGAGCCTAACATAGAATGGTGAAAATCTAAGTAGAGGTAGAAATTATTATTAATAATCAAAGCAGAGATAGCAGAAATTATTAATTTTGTACTAATTTAATCAAGTCCTTGTCATTGTAAATTAAAAACATATATTTATCCAAGTGAAGCTTTATTGATCATAATAGCATCTAAGCCCCATTGAATAAGCAAAAAAATGCCAAACTGTAGAGCATTCACTCTTTAGAGTGATGCTTAGCAACAACAGAGACATTTCAGGGGACGTGATTTCTTATTGAGTATGTATTCAATCAAGCCACTGAAGATCCATTCATGGGTTCGCAGAAATCTATGCTTGTATTTCAACAGTATTTATTACAGAAAAGGTAGAAATAACTAAACGACCTTTTACTAACATATTACATGCCCTACAGACTTTCATCTTCGGTATTGCGGAACAAATCTATGAGAGCAGAACCAAGACTATCCTAATCTTGCGGAACAAAGATACACAGCATCGAAACAATAAGACTGATCGAAGAAGAAAAAGAAGAAGAATTTGACCGGATACCTTTCGGCGACGGGAAGTATTTTTCGTTTCCTCCATCGCCGGCGCCGGCTGCAGGTAAGGAAGTATAGACTGAGGAGAGAATCACAAAAGTACAGAAGATAATACCGGCAACAATCGTAGCATAGATCGCCAAAAACAGTGGATTGCACGTCGCCATAAGGAAGAATGCGATCAGACGTGTTCGGCGGAAGAGCCGTTCACGAACCCTTTAACAGCCGGCGAACCGCCGGCGAACCCTTTAACAGCCGGCGACCCTTCAGCGAACCCTAACAGCCGGCGACCCTTCAGCCGAACCCTTCAGCCGAGCGAGAAGCCCTGCGAAGGGATTATTTATATTAAATTTAATAATATAAAAAATTTTAAATATAAAAATTTATATTATTATAAAAATAAAATTAAATAATTTTATTTATCTTAACATTATTAATTATAAATTTATATATTATAAAAAATTATAATAAAATTAAAAATTAAAATTAAAATTTTGTTTATCCTAAAAATAAAATTAAAAAATTTTATCCTAAAAAATATATATAATTTTATCCTTAAAAAATAAATTTTACCCTTAAAAAATAAAAAATAATTTTGTTTATCCTAAAAATAAAATTATATCCTCAAAATAAAATATAATTTTATCCTTAAAAAATAAATTAAAAAATTTTGTTTAAAATAATTTCACAAGCCCTCTTGTAATTTTCCTTGTAATTTGAGTTGTGTGTGTGTGTTGTGCGTGTGCTGTTTATTGTATGTGTAGTAGGTGTTGTATGTGATATATGTGTGTGTTGTTTATTGTATGTGTAGTAGGTGTTGTAATTTGAGTTGTGTGTGATATATGTGTGTGTGTTATGAGTTGTATATGTGTATGTGTGTTGTTTGTGTGATGTGTGTGTGTTGTATTGTGTTGTGTTATGAGTGTTGTGTGTTGTTTGTTATATATATATATATATATATATATATATATATATATATTGTATGTGTAGTAGGTGTTGTATATGTGTATATGTTATGAGTTGTATATGTGTATGTGTGTTGTTTGTGTGATGTGTGTGTGTTGTATTATGTTGTGTGTGTGTGTGTGTTTTGTGTGTGTGTTATAAGTTCTATGTGTTTGTTGTGTGTTGTGTATGAGTGTAGGTGTATATGTTATGTGTGTGAGTGTTGTGTATTGTTTGATGTGTGTGTTGTGTTCATATATATATATATATATATATATATATATATATATATATATATGAGTTGTGTGTATGTGTGTGATGTGTATGTTATGTGTGTGTATTGTGTATTGTGTATTGTTATGAGTTGTGTGTATATTACGTTGTTATTTGTGTGTATATTATGAGTTGTGTGTATATATGCGTGTTGTGTGTGTTGTTTGTGTGTATGTGTGTGTTATATATGTTATGAGTTGTGTGTATAAGTTATATGTGTGTATAGTGTGTTGTTTATGTGTGTGTTATGAGTTGTGTATGTAGTGTGTGTTGTGTGTGTTTGTGTGTGTGTATATGTTATGAGTTGTGTGTATAGTATGTTATTTGTATATGTGTGTGTTATGTGAGTTGTGAGTTGTGTGTTGTTTATGTGTTATGTGTGTTGTTTATGTGTGTGTGTATATGTTATGAGTTGTATATATATGTTATGAGGTGTGTTTGATGTGTATTGTTTATATGTGTGTATATGTTATGAGTTGTATGTATGTTATTTGTATATGTGTGTTATGAGTTATGTGTGTGTGTATTATGTATGTTATGTGTGCGTGTGTGTAGTATGTTATGAGTTATGTGTATTGTGTCTATTGTGTATATGTTTATTTTATGTATAGTGTGTGTTATAAGTTGTGTGTTTGTTGTGTATTTTATGTATGTGTGTTATGTGTATGTTGTTTGTGTGTGTGTTACGAGTTTTGTATGTGTAGTGTGTGTTGTTTATATGATGTGTGTGTGTTATGAGTTATGTGTGTATTGTGTATATTATGTGTGTGCACGTTATGAGTTGTGTGTGATATATATATGTGTGTTGTGTATGTTATGTGTGTATTGTGTGTGTTTTGTGCGTGTGTGTGTGTTGTGTGTGTTATGAGTTCTGTGTGTATGTGTGTTATGAATTATGTGTATGTGTGTATGTGTTGTGTGTGTATTATTAGTTGTGTATGTTATGTGTGCATGTGTTGTGTGTAGTTTGTTGTTACGAGTTATGTGTATATGTTATGTGTTATGAGTTATGTGTGTGATATGTATGTTGTGTATGTTATATGTGTGTTTGTATTGTGTGTGTTATGAGTTGTGTGTGTATGTTGTTTGTGTGTTGTGTGTTGTTTGTATGTGTGTAAGTGTTATGAGTTGTGTGTGGTATATGTGCATGTGTATTGTGTATGTTATGTGTGTGTATTGTTTGTGTGTGTGTTGTGTGTGTGATGTGTGTGATATGTGTATTGTGTATGTTATGTGTGTGTATTGTTTGTGTGTGTGTTGTGTGTGTGATGTGTGTGATGTGTGTCGTTTGTGTTGTTATGAGCTGTGTACATGTGTGTATTGAGTATGTTATGTGTGTGTGTGTCGTGTGTATTATGCGTGTGTTGTTTGTGTGTTATATAAGTTGTATATGTGTATGTGTTTTGTGTATGTTATGTGTGTGTAGTGTATGTTGTTTGTATATGTGTTATGAGTTATGTGTGTATGTGTATTGTTGAGTATATTATGTGTGTTGTGTATGTTATGAGTTGTGTGTGTTGTGTGTTGTTATGAGTTGTGTATGTATATATTGTATATATTATGTGTGTGTGTGTGTGTTATATGTGTATGTGTATTGTGTTTGTGTTATATTGTGTGTGTGTGTGTGTATTATATGTATGTGTATTGTGTTTATGTTATGTTGTGTGTGTAGTGTGTGTTGTTATGTTTGTGTGTGTAGTGTGTTGTTATAAGTTGTATGTGTGTAGTATATGTGTTATTATGAGTTATGTGTATATGTTATTTGTGTATAGTGTGTATTGTATATGTTGTATATGTTTGTGTGTATTGTGTATGCTATGTGTGTGTAGTGTGTGTTTGTTACGAGTTATGTGTGTATGTGTATGTGTGTGCTATTGAGGAATTGCAATAACGTTTTCACTCAAATTTTCGTTCAGGATCTTTGTGATCCGAGTTGGGATGAGTGAGGTATTTATAGGCCCCAAGTGACTTCAAAAATGAAGTCAAAAAAGGTCTAATCCTGGATTCTCGAGATATTGGCGGTACTACTGTCAATTCTAGGCGGTAATTGACACCCCTGCACTGGTGGTAACATTGCTTAGTCTGAGCGATACTACCACTTGATAGAGCCTCGGAGATTGAGCTCTATCGGTACCACCGCCTAACAACATTAACTGCCAATGGTACCATCGCCTAGTCTAGGTAGTACCACCATCTAGATCGCTTGGGGCGTCGAGTCTCAAGCGGTTCCACTGCTTACCTTGGTGGTGTCATCGCTTGATGTGGCTCTAAGTGGACCATCTATCCGGCCCAAATCAGCCCTGATTCGAGCTCAATTGGCCTTTAATTTAGTTAGTAGGATTACTCCCCAAACTAATTCAAATTGACACATAACTACTATAATTATATGCTTTAAAACATAGAATAACATACAACATACTATACCATAACCATAATTGGATGAGCAACAATGAATTAACAACTATAAAGACCAGGAACTACCTGGACAAAGTATGTGTGCCCACTGCAAAATATACTTGCTGGCAAAAGACCCAGCTTAAGGGTCCCATCATAAGCATGAAAAAGTCCACTTTCTCCTTCAAGTGATGGTCCTAAAACTTGGTGGACAAGATCATTAAAGCTAGTCTGGCCCCATTTCTGGTCATCACTTAAAAATTATATCTTTCCACTCCCTAGCTAGCCTTTTTGCAGCATCAGTGGGATGCCAATGAAATATTTCAATATTGTAGGCAGTAGTTACTATAAACATAGAAGGGGAAAATATTAATTAACGATCCTAGAACTATCAAAGTCAAATTTTGATTAAATAAAACTTTAAGGAACCTTAAGAAAGGGTTAAGGAAAGAAATGAAAGAGCAGATGCTGTGTATTAGCCTCATTTTGGCTT
This sequence comes from Musa acuminata AAA Group, assembly GCF_036884655.1. Classification (NCBI taxonomy): domain Eukaryota; kingdom Viridiplantae; phylum Streptophyta; class Magnoliopsida; order Zingiberales; family Musaceae; genus Musa; species Musa acuminata. The sequence goes on from NC_088338.1 coordinate 39,642,668, forward strand.
GCACCTTGCGTGCCACCAAGACAAGTGCCATTTTGCCACAACATGTGTCAGCCATGTGGACATATGCAAACTTAAACACCAAGTTTTCAACAGTCTAGTTTATAGGCTCCTTCATAGAACAAAGATACACAGCATCGAAATAATAAGACTGATTGAAGAAGAAAAAGAAGAAGAATTTGACCGGATACCTTTCGGCGACGGGAAGTATTTTTCGTTTCCTCCATCGCCGGCGCCGGCTGCTGGTGAGGAAGTATAGACCGAGGAGAGAATCACAAAAGTACAGAAGATAATACCGGCAACAATCGTGGCATAGATCGACAAAAACAGTGGATTGCACGTCGCCATTAGAAGGAAGAATGCGATCAGACGACTGAAAGAGTGTTCGGCGGAAGAGCCGTTCACAAACCCTTTAACAGCCGGCGAACCCTTTAACAGCCGGCGACCCTTCAGCCGAGTGAGAAGCCCTGCGAAGGGATTATTTATATTGAATTTAATAATATCTAGCATCTCAATTTTTAAATATAAAAATTTATATTATTATAAAAATAAAATTAAATAATTTTATTTATCTTAACATTATTAATTATAAATTTATATATTATAAAAATTTATAATAAAATTAAAAATTAAAATTAAAATTTTGTTTATCCTAAAAATAAAATTAAAAAATTTTATCCTAAAAATAAAATATAATTTTATCCTTAAAAAAAATTTACCCTTAAAAAATAAAAAATAATTTTGTTTATCCTAAAAATAAAATTATATCCTCAAAATAAAATATAATTTTATCCTTAAAAAATAAATTAAAAAATTTTGTTTAAAATAATTTCACAAGCCCTCTTGTAATTTTCCTTGTAATTTGAGTTGTGTGTGTGTGTTGTGTGTGTGCTGTTTATTGTATGTGTAGTAGGTGTTGTATGTGATATATGTGTGTGTTGTTTGTGTGATGTGTGTGTGTTGTATTGTGTTGTGTATGAGTGTTGTGTGTATGTGGGTGTTGTGTGTTGTTTGTTATATATATATATATATATATATATATATATATATATATATATATATATATATATATATATTATTTTATTTATTTATTTATATATATTTATATATATATATTGTATGTGTAGTAGGTGTTGTAATTTGAGTTGTGTGTGATATATGTGTGTGTGTTATGAGTTGTATATGTGTATGTGTGTGTGTTGTATTGTGTTGTGTTATGTGTGTTGTGTGTGTGTGTGTGTGTTATGCGTGTATGTTGTGTGTGTTATGCGTGTGAGTGTTGCGTATGTTATGAGTTCTATGTGTTTGTTGTGTGTTGTGTATGAGTGTAGGTGTATATGTTGTGTGTGTGAGTGTTGTGTATTGTTTGATGTGTGTGTTGTGTTCATATATATATATATATGTGTATGTGTTGTGTTGTGTATGTATGTGTATTATGTATGTGTCTTTGTGTGTTATATATGTGGTGTGTTGTTTTTTATCCTCCCCTAGCCTGACGTCGGTCAAAGGCTTTTATACTACTTATGCGAGGATCGGCTATACACGGGTTTGGCACGACAATCGATCCCGAGTGGAGAGATGGTACCTTCGTACGGTCGTCGTCCCGGAATACGCGGAACGGTGCCAAGCGACGCGCCGTCCTGAGCCTTCCGAGACGGGACATACCGACGGGTGCCTCGGCATGGCTTCTGTCTTGGTGTGTGAAAGTCCTCCCTCAAGCTGATGTGGCAAGGACGCGAGTGGTGATATGGCTGGAGTCGAAAATATGCCTTATCATATTCCGCTATGAATCCTGTGTATCCAGAGAAACTTCATCGAAGCCATGGAATCAGGAGTCTAAGGAATACCACGAGATCTGGTATGGATGCCTTCTTTCAAGTATAGTCAGCCACATGAGACAGAGACGTGTTAGTAGATCTAAAAAGACAAACGAAACTCATGCACCTATGAACAACCATTAGAATGCTTGCATACGCCGCTGATATATAACATCCTTAAGCTATGATTCCTCGTCGTTGACCAAGGAAGATGATGAATTCGTCTGCAGGGATGTTGGTTGTGGAGAAGGCTCGGAGGGGTTGCTTCGACTGTTGCCGACATGGGCGACCTGCTTGACTTACGCTATGGTATTTGGCCAGTCGTCAACGCTCTTCACCAAGCAAGGCAGCACCTTGGACAGGAGGATAGGCTTCATATACTTGAACCTTGAAGTGCCGCCGGCAGCCCTGCAAGTCTTCATCAGCGTCTCCATCGTGGGCTTCATCCCGGTCTACGATAGGATTCTCGTGCCGGTAGCGAGGAAGTTTACGAAGCTCCCTTCCGGCATCACCACGCTCCAGAGGATCGGTGCCGGATTGGTCCTCTCGCTCGCCTCCATGGTGGCAGCAGCTCTGGTTGAGATGAAACGACTCCGAACGGCAAGGGAGTTCGGACTCGTGAACCAGCCCGAGGCCGTGATCCCCATGAGTTTTTGGTGGCTGGCGCCGCAGTACGTCCTCTCTGGGGTCGCAGATGTTTTCGCCATGGTTGGCTTGCAGGAATTCTGCTACGACCAAGTCCCTGATGCATTGAGGAGTCTGGGGCTGGCGCTCTACCTGAGCATCTTTGGCATCGGCAGCTTCATCAGCGGATTCCTGGTGTCCGTCATCGACAAAGCCAGCAGAAAGAAAACGGGGGAGAGCTGGTTCTCAGACAATCTAAACCGTGCCCATCTCGATTACTTCTATTGGTTACTTGCAGGTCTCAGTACTTTGGGGTTGCTTCTGTACCTTCACTTTGCACAAGCTTATGTGTACAAGAAAAAGGGACGCAATGCATCTATGTAATGTCGATTCAATGTAATCTAAGCAATTTATCAAAAAGAAAAAAAAAATCTAATAATGGGATTTTATCATATCACGTTCCGATATTTAGTTTTATTAAAGGTTATTTTTTATCAAAATATCTTTTATAAAATAAAAAAAATTAATATTAGTTGACCCTGGTTGACTTTAGATTATCTAGGTTGAATCAATTTATTTGATATGAAAAAGATAAGCTCGTTTAAAATTATTTTCTTATTGGATTCATAAATTACTCTCATCTTCTTCTCATCTTCTTTATCTCTATTACGTCAAAAGGTACATTAGAATGTAACTATTACGTCAAAAGGTACATTAGAATGTAAGAAGTATAGTATATCAAAGAGTACAACTCATCATGGTATATTTTATTTCCCTACTCCCTTTTATCGATAAAAAAAAAATACACAACATATTCAGGTGATGGTAAATAAAATATCTAAATAAAATATCTAAATAAAATATTAAATCAAAATTTACTACATCTCGGTTAAGATATGTTCTTGATGTAGTTTAATTCGATTCGGTCGAGTCACTATTGAATCGGTAGATGAGAAGGGTGCTTGCTCTGTTAGAGGTGCTGCCTCAAAGGGATTGGTAGAAGGAGAATGACTTTTCCTATATAGGTGTTTTTGATTTTGGTTCAGATAGGGGAGGTTCAATCCTCCTGAGTAATATAGTCCAAATTTTGTTTCTTACTGTGCATCTTAATCTCCTTAATATATTTATATTGATGACATTGAATCGATTTAGTTTTAAGGTTTCTTCATCAGGTGGAATAACTATGTCATCAGTATGCATTAGTCTAGTAATTAAACCACTATATGGAAGCATCATATCTTTTATGGATAGATCAATCATGTTTTGTTGTATTAGATATCCAAAGCAATTTTCATGTCGTACCATAATCCAATACATAGTTCCTAATTCTATTTGACCGACTTCATCATGATGATGTTGTTTTGGAAGTAGAATACTTATTACGATGTGATGAAGCAATTTTGTGCTAAAGGGTAGTAAATGTTCATAACTTTTTGGAACGATAGACAAATTTGGGTTACCAAAGATAGTGCATAATGCCTTAGAATATGTAGCTTCAACTAATTCAATGTCACATTGTCCTCTAAAGTAGCAACCTCTTTTTTTTTCAAGAATTTCTATAAGGTTACAAATTACACTATCCATAATGGGTATGTGATACCCTAGGAGATAAATGGACACTCTATAATTTTCATCCATATGCAAGTTGTTATAAAACAACCAAACAAGTCTTGGATAAATGAGTTCACTCATTTGAAGAATCGAAAGGATATTCAAGTTAGCGAACCGTTCAAATTATTCAATTTTTCTAAATCTATATATTTTCGCTTATATATACTTCTAGACTCAAAGGTTGGGAATTTAAGGGTATGTTTAGGAGAATCAAAAAGCATGGAATCATAGGTTTCATCTAATCCCCTCTTTCTTTTGTCCCTAGAGAATCTTCTAGATGCCATGAAACTACACATATTATCAATGAAAGAAATACATATAAGAATAAAGATCTATCAATGAATTGAGAGAAAGGTTTTGAGGATTACCCTTGTAGTGATCCCCTAGAAAGTTGAGATTGATCTTTAGATTTACAAAGGATGAGGATTTTCTTGAGTTTCTAGAGGGATAGTAAGAGGAATGGGGGTATGGAGAGATTTATAGGCGTGTAGAGAGAGTTGGGGGTGGTTCTACCGTCGACCCTAAAAGAGATTTTATAGGGGAGGGTTGCTGGTAGTGCTACCACCTACGGGTAGTGTGCTCTGGCGGTGCCATCGCAAGTCCAGTGGTGCTACCGCTAGTGCACTCCCTTCTATCTTCAAGCTACAACTTTTGATCAGTTACAACCTAGCAGCCATTTTTAGCATTCTAAAGATACTAATCATTCAAGTCAAAATCCAAAGACATTCAAGCTAATATTTACTAATCTTAAACTTAGCATTCAAAGTCATCACTTTTTGCTTATTGAAAGTGCAAGCTTCACAGCACTTTTAAGATGAGCAGGCCAACACTTTTCTATCCATGTGCATTAATGATTCAATCATACAAATCATAAATACATGAAAATTTATAATATAAATCAAGTTACAGAAATCAAGAAATTATATATCATGTTTTATTTATAAAACTCCTTTCCTTAGTTAATGATAGGCAACATCGTGGGAGAAGAGTTTAATGAAGAGTTTAAAAACAAACGAGGTGAAAGAATCAATATTTATATTAAAAAATATCTTCAAGAAATAAGAAGATTATTTTATGTATGGTACATCTCAAGTTGTAAATAGTGACATCTCATCTCAACAAATCCAAAGTCATTATCACCAAACCCCCTCCTCTCTTTTTTTTTTGAAAAACCCATTGGAAGCAATGTAGATAGTTTCCTATAAGATTAAGGATAGCTAAGTATGCTCTAATATTTCATAAAAAAAATCATGCTTCATTATTTAACACCAAAAGACACTACATAAGCTATCTTTAATTGAAGGGTTTATCAAAAACCCAAGTATCAAATATCAAAAAATCAATATCATGATTAGGATAAAATTTATTTAAATTTAAATCATCAAATCATCAAAATTATTTTCAAGAGATTCAAAATGACATAAATAGATTTATTAAAAACTTGATAAGATTTTAGGGATATAGACATTTTCAAGAATAATGTATTCTCTTTTTTATGTGTTTTAATTTTTGTGATTTATTTTATATAAGCATGTCTGTCTTTTATGCCAAATAAAAATATGCATTATCGTTTAAAATCAAAAACCAAGATTTTACAAAAATCATCAAGATCAAATGTGTAACACATAATTCCAAAACATAAGATTTCAAATAATCATTGCAACATTAAATCATCAAGCATGATTTCATTGAATATAAAATATCTTCAATTAAAATTATTTTTTAACCGATAGTTCTAATTATAATGATCTTCCTTTATTGTTTTGGCTAGAGAGCTTTATGAAGTATTTTGGATCTCCGGTTATAAGCCTTGAGCATCTATTATCAAAATATCATTTTTGCTCCTAGTTTGTGATTGTAGACATATCTACAAGAAAGAGAGTTTTCTTTTAGGTATCCATTTTGGGTTCCTTATAAATCGATCTACCTAGCTTATCATATTGTATTGAGTTATTTAAGGTTCCTTTAGGGGCCCAAATTAACTTATGTGAACTATACCTCTTAAATGTACATTTATGAGCATAATGTTTAAAGTTGCAATAAAAGGTACATTTGTTTCAATATAAAACATACAAGGTTTGGCCTTTAATAATAATGGTTGGCTTTTTATTAGTGTTACAAAGTTGATTCCATCTCTTTTATGAACATGATCCCTTTTTGCAATGATCAAGTTTAAGGATTTGTTTCCTATTTCAAATTTTTTTGAGGTTTCATGTAGAGGCAAATTCTCCTTTTTAAGCATTTGTAATTCTTCACATTTTATATGAGGTAATATTTCATTATCATGCTCAATGTTCAATATATCAAATTCACTAGCAAGAGAAGCATGTTTTTTTTTAAATAATTTATACTTTTTACTAGCTAATTTACATTCATCAAACAAATCATTAAAAGTATTAAGCAACTCAACATAAGATAAATGGGATTTGTTTAGGTCACTTACCTCATTATTGAGCACCATTACAACATAATTCACTACTTCTTTGTTGGTTGGCTCCTCGCCTTCGGATGCACTCGAATCGTCCCAAGTAGCTTTTAGCACTTTCTTCTTCTTCGGTTTCTTTTTCTTCACTTAGGGATATTTATTTTTGAAGTTTTCTAACTTCTTGCATCCATAACAAATTATTTGGTCTTTTTAAAATTTATTTTTATTTTTAATGTCATGTTTAGTTTTGTTCCTATTTATGAAATTTTTAAATTTTTTTGTTAGAAGTGCCAAGTCATCATCATCATCATCATCATCATCATCATCATCATCATCATCATCATCATCGTCACTTGAGTTTTCTCTCAAGTGGTCTTCTTGAGTTCATAGTGTCAAATCCTTTCTGTTCTTTGGAAGGTTGTTCTCAAGTTCTTCATATACATTGTATGTCATTTTTAGGTCATCAAGGACCCGATAAGTTCTTCGAGTGAGAAGTTGTTCAAATCTTTAGTTTCTTAAATTGTAATTACTTTAGGATCCCAACTCTTTGGAAAGAATCTTAGTATTTTATTAACAAATTTAAAACTAGAAAAACTTTTACTAAGTGTTTCTAGACCATTAACGACATTTGTAAATAGGGTGTACATGTCTCTAATGGTCTCACTTGGTTTTATGCGAAACAATTCATAACTATGAACCAAAAGATTAATTTTTGACTCCTTTACCCTACTCGTGCCTTCATGTATGTTTTAAATGTATGCCAAATGTTATAAGCCATTTCATAAATAGAAACTCGATTGAATTCATTTTTATCCAATGCACAAAATAAAGCTTTAGCATTCAAGGAGAAAGTCTTCTTCTTCAAATCATTCCAATAGTTTATTAGAAGAGAAGACTTTTGAAATCCATTTTCGACGATGTTTCATAACTCAAAATCCATAAAAATTAAAAAATCCTCATTCTAGTTTTTCAATAAGTGTAGTTCATTCCATTGAACATGGAAGAACGTGTGATAGAATGACCCTCATTATTATCAGCGAAAATTATCTCTCTTGGGTTTTAAACCAAATTGAGAGTAACCTCGCTCTGATTACACCAAATTGGGTTTTAAACCAATTGTTAGGATTAATATGATACTAAGAGGGATAACAAAAAACTGATTTGCAAAAGGATAACAAAGAACTGATTTGCAAAAGACTGAACTTGTTAGGTGATTTGCAGGCTTTAAATAAAGTCATGGGCTGAGTCTTGATAGAAGTTGTTCAACCCTCGGGCAGCTTTTGTTTTTCTTTGAGTTGGTCACTAGTTCTCATACTTCAAAACAATTGTCATACTTCAAAACTTGTTAGGTCACTAGTTCTCATACTTCAAAGCTTGACTGGTACCTGCCAGTCTTTGTACCAGTTGTCTTTCCCTGAGCTTTGCCGCCGGTACTCTTCCACTTTAAGTGAGTGGATGTCTCTGTATTGCTGCAAGGCATTGATTGCTTGTTCTGCTGTCTTCTGTTGTAAGATTCCGAGTGTCCTCTTTGTGGAGTCTTCGTTATTAAGTAACCTTTTCTTTCCCTTTTGAAGGCAGGTGAGCTTATCGGTGTACTGGAATAGGAGGTTATTATTTTGCAGGCTATTTGATTCAGAAAGGCTTCCGCCTTTGGGTTGGGCTTGGCATTGAGTTCTTGGGTTGCTTCCGCCAATAATGATAGTTGGTCCTTTTGTTCTTCCCTCCATCCTGCATTTAAAAGAATGTTGATTAATCTAGATAAGGAGTCGGCGAGGATGTTACTTGTTCCTTCGATGTGTTCGAATTGGACTTCAACCCCACTTCCGGTGATATAATCAATGAATGTCATCCATCGGACTCTTGATGGTTTATTTTGGGCTGATTTGTTGAAAAAGCTGATTATGGCTTGGCAGTCCGTTCTTATCAGGATCTCTCTTTTGTCCAGATAGTAGATCTTTAGGGCTTCGAGAGTTTTCAGGACTGCGTGTAATTCTGCGTCAATAGCTGATTTGATGGGGCTGAATTTTCCGCTGGCATAGGCACAGATTCTTTCTGTGCTCCTTGGATCTCCTTTCTTATTTTTCCATTTACACACTCCTCCCCATCCTTCCATACATCCATCAACTTCTAGAACTATGCAGCAATCTGGGGGTGGTACTTCTAGATCAGAAAGCCTTTGGACTTTGCTTTTGACTTCCTTGATAAGCTTCCAGTCCTATTCATTGAGTCTCTTTTCTCCTGTTGGGCTTGTTTTCGAGTAGAGAGGCCCTAGGAGTTTGCCGAGATTTGGAATGTAATTCCTGGCATAGTTTAGAATCCCCAGCCAAGACCTTAAACCCCTTTTGGTTGTTAGGTCTTCTTCTTTGAATTCAGTAATTTTTTTTATTATGTGGGGCTGCAGCTTAATCCTTGAGTTTCCTAATACTGCCCCTAGGAATTCTATTTCTTTGACTACAATCTTCATTTTTGTCGGGCTTAATACTAATCCATTTTCTTGACAGATTTCTAGCATTTTATGAAGATGCCTAGCATGGTCCTTCGTATTTTCAGAGAATACTAGGATGTCGTCTATATAGACTACTATAAATTGTTCCGTACCTTTGAAGTAGTCATCCATTTTTCTCTGAAATATTACGGGGGCATTTTTGAGCCCAAATGGCATTGCCAGCCATTCATATAGTCCATCTGGTACCCAGAAAGCCGTCCATTCTATGAAGTCCGGGTGCATTGCTACCTGATGGAATCCGGATTTTAGGTCAAACTTGGAGTATATCTTGCTATTGCTGACCTTTCTTAGTATGGTGTTTATCCCTGGTAGGCTGTATTGGTCTTTTTCAGTGAGGTCATTTAGTCTTCTGTAGTTAAAGACCATTCTTTCCTTTCCCCTTCTTTCCTGGCCAGTGACTGGGTCTACTGTTGTACTAGAGTTGACTATGATTGCTGTTGTCCTATGCCTGCTTTTGCTTGGTCTGATCAAGCCAATGTCCAGAAGTGCTTTGACGTGTTTAGAGAAGGATTCTCTGGCCTGAGGCGTGAGGTACTTTAATGGCTTGTCCTCTATTGTAAGGTTTGGGTTTTGATTTCCAGTTCACACATCAACCCGTTTTTCTTCCGGTGTTGAAGAGGATTTTCACCAATGTACCCTTGGGCCTTTAATTTTTCGATCAAGCTTCCAAACTGTGCTCTGAGTTTGTCTTCATCCTTTTGAGGTTCGGTTGAGTATAGAACCAGCTCCTGAATTTGGATGTAGTCTTCTTCTTCTAGTTCCAGTTCTTCTATTGCAGTTGTAACTGGAACATATGGGAGGGTGTTAATAGTGGTCAGGTTCTTATAGAAGGTTATCGTATTTCCTTCAATTCTGACTCCTCCTTGCATGGCGTGGATGAAATTGCACCCGATTATCATCTGTATGTCATCCCCTAATTTCATAGGGAATGCATATGTGTATGGGATTCTGAAGGAGTTGTCACCTATCATCATCCTTCCTCCTCTCAATTTCTTATATGTTGTTGTCTTTGATGTAATCCCGTTGAAATGTACCAGGTAGGGATTCTTTTCCAGTGCTTCCCTAGGTATCGCGCCTTCATCTATGCAGCAGGTGGTGGCCCCTGTATCTAGAATGACATTTACTTTGATTATAGGAGCATTGGGTATTTCAAGTTGTACCTTAAGGTTGAATAGTATATTCTTTGCTTTTTCTGGTTTGGCGGCTTCTTTCGTCTCGGCTGATAGTATCTGCTGCTTTTCCTCCATTAGTAAGACATAGGTGCTTTCCTTTTCAACCTTTTCCTTTTGTTTTAGGAGATTGATCTCCTTTTGTAAGTCTGCCCTTTCCATGCGGAGTCTGTCAAGTTCCATATTTTCTTGTTCTAGCTCTCGGTATTTCCTTTTCAGCTCTTCTGCTTCACATTTTAGCTGGAGGTTTTCCTGGACAATTGTAATGGCCTGTTGATGGGCTTCCTCAATTTCCTTTGCCTTTTCTTTTTCTGCTTCCACTGTGGCTTTCAGTTTCTTTATCTCTGCTTCACATTGGTTAATATAATCCTGCTATTGTTGGAGGAGATTTTTGGGTTCATACTTGACTGGTTCCACCAGTGCTACAGGGGTCTTTTTGTTGAAGTAGTAGATACTGCACATCCCGCACGAGGTGATTTCACAAAGCGGGCAATGTCGTCTGTGCCTTTGCTGTGAGATTCTTTTACAGCAGTTGCACCTTTCCAGTCTTGCCGGTAGTTCCTCGTTTATCCTCCAGATGTGGCTGCACTCGGCCTATTTTTGTGAGACTTGTATTCTTGCTCTGTATCCTGACTCTGGTCCAATCCACCAGGTCCTGCTATCTTCAACAAGAGCAAATATCTTATGGGTGAAGGAGTGTATACCATGTTGTAATCCCTCTACGTCTTCTCCCTCAGAAATTGAGTAGATTGCGTCACTTTAGTTTTCTCCTTCTTGGACAGAGATGATTTCATAATCCTCTGGAAGGTCTAATTGTTCAAACATTGCAACCCTCTTTATGTTTTTGCGATCGTTGGGGCATTCCCTGGCGAAATGTCCTTCCTCACCGCACAAATAGCACTTGCACTTTTTGTTTCTTACCAGGTGCTTTCTTTTTTCTCTCCTTGCATGTGATGAGTGGGGCTTGCCTTTATATGTTGTGGATCTCCTAACCTCGTATTTCCTTTCGGGCTTGTTATAATACCCTGGGATGGGTATTTCACTATAGAAAGACAGGTCTTTGAGCGCCCTTTTGAATGCGGCGTCCTTGCATTCTGCTTCTAGATATTTATAGGAAAATAAGATCCTGGGGATTACCCTGATCGTATTGCCCCTGTATTTGGATTCAAAGGCGTCCTTTATTCTCTTTCCTAATTCTCCGGGCATCTTAGACCATAGTTTTTCAGATAACTCGGGGCTTGTGAACAGCCTTCCCGTTTTTTAGGCTAACCTCATGTAGTCATTCAGGAATTGGATAATATGTTTCTGGCTGTTGCACGAAAGCCTCTCTAGGTCTCTGTAGGCCTCTTCTTGCATCCCGGTTGATCCCTGAAATGGGTCTTCAAGTATGAAGATTGTTCTTAATTGAGATAGGATATTTTGGGTACCTCTTGCTCCGTCGGCGTTTTCCAGTAGTAGTTGGTATTCGTCAGGGTACGCCATCCTCCATTGGATCCAAGCTAGCTTCTCGGATTCACCGAGCAGATTTTCGATAAATTCCATCTTTGCTGGAGAATCTGTGAATCCTTGGAGTGAGACTAAATTCTTAGTTATTGACTCCCATCTCATAAAAACTTCATCAAACATCCCTAATTGTGTAGGGATAATGAACATGGCTCCCTATTGTTGAAATGCTGAGGGTAGGTTCCATGCTTCAGAAAAATCCTTTGTTTTGAATTTGGCTTGCCTAGTGTATCCTTCAAAGGTAGGCTTCTGGATTGTTGACTCTATGTTAATTGCGGGGGGGTAGTTTGCTGGCCCCATAGTAGAGTCTGTAGGTGGTCTGTAGTTTGATACGGCAGAGGAGGAATATACTTGTTGGGAGAGTTTGGCTAATTGTGATTATTCCACTTCCCAATTTTCCTCAAGTCCTGCTGCTATAATTTCTTCTTGAAATTTTTGGGGATATGGCATCTCCCCACCACCTTCTGAAGCGTTAATATCCTGAAAATAAAAATTCAGGTTATTCTGCAAGCCTTCCGCCTCATTGTCTTTGCTGCCTAATGTTTGTATTATGACAGTTATTGTGTGGCTCCGAATTTCTTACTCGTCGCTGAACTTCTCGTCATCAACGGTATTGTAGTTGATCCGGCTTGATATAGATGCAGCTTTGTAATTGTCAAAGCTGATAGATATCCTTCCATCTAATAAATTTCGGCTTCGTGCTTCTGATGGCTGCATTGTTTGTCTTTGATAATAAATCTTGAATATACTTTCTTTGTGAAAGGAAGAAACCTGAAGATGTAAATGTTGCTTCCACTCCCAGAAAGTATCTTAAAGTTCCTAGATCTTTGAGGGAGAATCGATCGGCCAAGTGCTTTAGAAATGCCTGAGTCTTCAAAGGATCATTTCCTGTGACAATAACATCATCCACATATACTAAAAGATATATTATGCTTCCATTGTGCTGGCAAATGAATAACGATGTATCAGACTTGGAATTGATAAAGCCAATTGAGATAAAAAATGAGCCAAGCTCGTTATACCAAGCCCTTGGAGCTTGACGAAGTCCATAAATAGCTTTTTTAAGTTTGCAGATATACCTCGGATATTGAGGATGAACGAAACCAGGAGGTTGCTGCATAAAGACATCTTCAGTAAGTGACCCCTGTAAAAAGGCATTGTTAACATCCAATTGTCGTATATGCCAGCCCTTTGAGATGACCAAACTCAGGATAAGACGAATTGTTATGAGTTTAACAACGGGACTAAATGTCTCTGTGAAGTCGACACCAGGTCATTGATGAAACCCTTTGGCGACTAGACGTGCTTTATGTTGAATCTCGGATTTTGATGATGAAGTCAATTGTCATTTGTTGTCTAATCTATGTGTTGAGATAAGTGTGCAGGATTAACTACGATGAAAGTTAGACAAGCAGCAAGAGTTGTGCCAGAGTCAAGTTCATGATCACGTTGGGAGTTCGAGAGTTCGACGGAAGTTCGGACGGTCGTCGGAGGTTCTGCGAGAACAGATCCGAGAAGTCCAGAAGCTTGCCAAGCGAAGCTCGTCGGAACTTGCCAAGTGGATCGTCGCAAAGTCCAGGAGTTTGCCGGAAGTCCGCAGGAGCATCACCGAGAGTTCATCGGATGATCGACGGAAGTTTGCCGGAAACTCGCCGGAAGAAGCGATTGACGCACGGAAGCAAAGCTGCAGAAATTGTCTTAGATCTAATTGTAGTTAGCATATTGATTAAGTTGGAAAATGGGAGGTGATCCCATTAGCTTAATCTTGGGGCAATTGGGCCCCTGAAAGACTGAAATTGGGCCGAATGGAGCTAACCATTCGGACCCTGATTGCACCAGGAGGTGCAACCGCCTAGGCCAGGAGGTGGCACCGCCTGGGCTAAGCCTCCCAGCGAGACTGGGCGGTGCAACCTCCCCAGCCAGGAGGTGGCACCGCCTGAGCTCAGTCTTCGAGCAAGACTGGGCGGTGCAACCTCCCTGACAGAGAGGTGGCACCGCCTGAGCTCGGTCTTCGAGCTCTGGCAGAGAGGTGCAACCGCCTCAGTCAAGAGGTGGCACCGCTTGGGCTCAGTCTTCGAGCTCTGCCAGGCGGTGCAACCTCTCCAGTCAAGAGGTGCAACCGCCTGATCCCGGAATTCCGGGATTTGATCGTTTTGAGCTCCAAATTTGAATTGGGTTGGGGCCTATAAATACCCCACCCATTCAGCACTGAAAAGATACAGATCCACACCGAATTCTTGATCTTTTCAGTGACTCTAAGAGCTCAAATTTGTGTAAAGTCCTAAAGTTCTCCTCTTCTCTGTTCTTCAAGTCTTGAGTTGTAAAGAGAGGAGAGAAAGGATCTGTAAGGGTTGTCTCCTGAGCCCGTCAAAAGGAGAGAAACTGTAAAAGGGCAGTTGGCCTTCGCCCATTGAAGGAAGGCCCCTAGTTGACGTCGGTGACCTCGCCGGTGGAGGAAGCCAAAAGTGGAGTAGGTCAAGACTGACCGAACCACTCTAAATCTCTGGTTTGCGTTTATTTTGAGCACTTTATCATTACTGCAAACCTCCTACATAGCTACTGCTCTCTGCGCTTTTACGAACAAGCTTCTAAGTTCTAATCTTTCTGAATCTGCATTCAGACGTCAAAAGGTGTTTTCGTACGATCTTTACATTGCAGCTTACATTTACGTCTTGAATCTGTTTGTAACTGCGAACTGTCTTCTGCGCTTTTATGAACGAGTTTCTTTGCAGTTTACATTTACATTTTGATTCTATTTATAACTGCAAACTGTCTTCTACAATTTTACCAACGAGTTTCAACATTTAGACGTAAAACTGCATTTAGACGTAAATCGGCTTTCCTCGCACAATCATCAGATTTTAGTTTACGTTTACGTCTTGATTTCAATTGCATACTGCCTTTTGCGAATATACAAACGAGTTTCAAAGTTCAGACGTAAATCTACGTTTAAGACGTAAATCTACGTTTAGACGTAAATCTGCGTTTAGACGTAAATCTGCTTTTTGCAGATTACTTTTTGAGCTGTACAATAGCATCACATTGTCTTTATACTTCTGCTTAAACTGCGCTTAGACGCAAACTGTGTTTAGGCGCAAACTGCGCTTAGACGCAATCTGCGCTTAGACGCAAACTGCGCTTAGACGCAATCTGAGTTTAGACGCAATCTGCATTTAGACACAAACTGCGTTTAGACGCTAACTGTGTTTAAACGTAAACTGCACTTAATCATAAGTAATCTTAGAATCGGCTTTTGCATCAAAATAGTTTTTATCGAACGAACGCAGCTTTAGTTTTTAATCGCTGAAAGATTTCCGCTGCACTAATTCACCCCCCCCTCTTAGTGCTCTCGATCCTAACAATTGGTATCAAAGCAAGGTTAACTCTCTAACGGATTAAAACCCAAAGAGAAATGGCATACGCCGGAAACCAAGAGGGGCATTCTATTACGCGTCCACCCATGTTCAGTGGGACGGACTACACCTACTAGAAGACCCGAATGAGGATCTTTCTTATTTCTATGGATTTTGAACTGTGGAATCTTGTCGAAAACGGATTTTCGAAGTCTTCTCTTCCAATGATCGATTGGAATGATTTGGAGAAGAAGGCTTTCGCTCTTAATGCAAAGGCTATGAATGCCTTATTTTGTGCACTTGATAAAAACGAGTTTAACTGTGTTTCAACTTGTGAAACTGCATTTGATATTTGGCACACACTCGAAGTGACCCATGAGGGCACAAGTAGAGTAAAAGAGTCAAAAATCAATTTGCTGTTACATTCTTTCGAACTTTTTCGGATGAAACCGAGTGAAACCATTGGCGACATGTTTACCCGTTTCACGGATGTCGTCAACGGTCTAAAAGGACTCGGAAAGAGCTTTTCGGATTTTGAGCTTGTTAATAAGATACTAAGATCCCTTCCTAAGAGTTGGGATCCTAAAGTCACTGCTATTCAAGAGGCAAAAGATCTGCGAAATTTCCCTCTTGAAGAACTAATCGGGTCATTAATGACCTATGAAATGACTTGTAAAGCTCATGAAGAGCAAGAAGACATCCTTCCAAAGAACAGGAAGGATATGGCACTCAAAACTTCTGAATGCCACTTGAGAGAAAACTCAAGTGATGAGGACTGTGATGATGACTTGGCACTTCTAACAAGAAAGTTTAAAAAGTTCTTTAAAAGAAACAAGTTTAAGAATGATGCAAAAAATAAACTTGAACCCAAGAAGGACCAAGTAATCTGCTATGAATGCAAAAAGCCGGGACACTACAAGAGTGATTGTCCCCAAGTCAAAAGGAGAACATCAAAGAAGAAGGCGCTTCAAGCAACATGGGATGACTCAAGCACATCCGAAGAAGAGGAGTCCAACACCGAGCAAGTTGCCCATTACGCCTTAATGGCCATCGAAGATGAGGTAACAAATTCAATAGATGCAGATTTATCATTCGATGAATTATTAAATGCTTTCCATGAATTGTTTGATGAATGCAAAAGTATCAGTAGAAAATACAAATTACTGAAAAAGGTGCATGATAGTCTTACTTGTGAGTTTGACAAGTTAAAAGTTGAACATCATGATAGTTTAAATTCATGTATCAAATGTCATGATTTAGAAACTTTCCAAAAAGAAAACCTGCTACTCAAGGACACCTTGAAGAAATTCGAGATTGGTAGCAAGTCATTGAACATGATCCTTGCAAACAAGGGTCACGTTCCAAAAAGAAGTGGAATTGGATTTGTGAGAAGTCCTCACCTAAATCCAACCACTTTTATAAAAGGCTTCATCTTACATGTTCAACACCAAGCAAAATGCAACTTTTGTTGCAAAATTGGACACAAGACACATTATTGTCCATTCAAGAAAATAAGTCCAAACAAATTGATTTGGGTTCCTAAAGGAACCATAATAAACTCTATGCAACATGATAAACAATGCAGATCTATCTTTGAGGCACCCAAAAGCAAATGGGTACCTAAAAATCATCCTTTCTTGTAGAAACCCACACCATCGCAAGCTAGGAGCAAGAGATGGTACCTTGATAGTGGATGCTCAAGGCATATGACCGGAGATCCATCTCAATTCTCTAAGCTCACTAGCATAGACGAAGGCTATGTCACCTTCGGAGACAACAACAAGGGTAAAATCATTGGCAAAGGAACCATAGGTAACAAATCCAACCTCTTTATTGAAGATGTTCTGTTAGTTGATGGTTTAAAACATAACCTCTTGAGTATTAGTCAATTATGTGATAAAGGATATACTGTCAAATTCGAATCTAATGCTTGCATCATTGAAAAACCACATAAAAATATGTCTATGATTGCATTAAAACAAAATAACGTATACACTATTGACATCAATGACTTATGTGATGAAATGTGTTTTGCGGTTATTAATGAGGATGCTTGGCTATGGCATAGAAGATTAGGTCATGCTAGCATGAAACTAATCACTCAAGTATCATCTAGAGAACTTGTAAAAGGAATTCCTCATATCAAGTTCATCAAAGACAATGTATGTGATGCTTGCCAATTAGGTAAACAAATTAAGGGTAGTTTCAAAGCTAAGAATCTAATAAGCACCTCTAGGCCCTTACAATTGATCCATATGGACTTGTTCGGACCAATCTCTACATCGAGTCTAGGATGTAGCAAATACGCCTTTGTCATTGTTGATGACTATAGCAGATATACATGGACCTACTTCTTAAAACAGAAAAATGAATGCTTTAGATATTTTACCAAGTTTTGTAAACTTGTTCAAAATGAGAAGGGATCTATGATTTCGTCAATTAGAAGTGATCATGGTGGAGAATTTCAAAACCATGATTTCCAAGAATTCTGTGAACTCAATGGATACAGCCATAATTTCTCTACTCCAAGAAATCCTCAACAAAATGGGGTAGTAGAAAGAAAAAATCGAAACTTACAAGAAATGGCAAGAACCATGTTGAATGAACATGGCCTACCCAAATATTTTTGGGCCGAAGCTGTAAACACTGCATGCTATATTTTGAATAGAGTTCTAGTAAGACCCTTACTCACCAAAACTCCTTATGAGTTATGGAATAACAAAAAACCCAATGTCTCATATTTTAAAGTCTTTGGGTGTAAGTGTTTTATCTTGAATGAAAAGGATAACTTAGGAAAATTCGATGCTAAATCTGATGAAGGAATCTTTCTTGGTTATTCTTCGGTTTCTAAAGCTTTTCGTATTTTCAATAAAAGAATCTTAATTATTGAAGAATCCATCCATGTTGTTTTCAATGAGATTTCCGAAATTAAGAAAAATGATCTTGATGATGATGTTAACTTTGATTCTTTGAATTTAAACGAAACCCCGTCTCCAACTAGCAACTTGGATGCATCCACTTCCTTACCCAAGGATTGGAAGTATGTAGATGCTCATCCTAAGGAGCTAATCTTAGGAGACACATCAAAGGGGGTTCAAACACGATCCTCTTTTAAGAATTTTTGTGCCAACGCCGCTTTTCTCTCGCAAATTGAACCCAAATGTGTTGATGAAGCCATGAAAGATGATTCATGGATTATCGCAATGCAATATGAATTGAATCAATTTGAGAGAAATGAGGTGTGGACGCTTGTTCCTAGGCCAAATGACCATTTAGTTATTGGTACTAAATGGGTCTTTAGAAACAAGCAAGATGAAAATGGTATCGTGGTTAGAAACAAGGCTAGATTAGTGGCAAAGGGTTTCAACCAAGAAGAAGGTATCGATTACGAAGAAACCTTCGCACCTGTGGCTCGATTGGAAGCCATAAGGATGCTCCTTGCCTACGCTAGTTGTAATAATTTTAAGTTATTTCAAATGGATGTTAAAAGCGCTTTTCTAAATGGCTTTATTTCCGAAGAAGTTTATGTTGAACAACCTCCTGGATTTGAAAATAATAGCCTCCCTAATCATGTGTTTAGATTAACTAAAGCTCTCTATGGCTTAAAACAAGCCCCAAGGGCTTGGTATGAGAGACTTAGTTCTTTTCTTATCAAAAATAACTTTACAAAAGGCAAGGTTGATACTACATTGTTTATCAAGAATTTTTAAAATAATTTTCTTATTGTTCAGATTTATGTTGATGATATCATCTTTGGCTATACAAATGAATCTCTTTGTGAATCTTTTGCTAAAACTATGAGTCTTGAATTCGAAATGAGCTTAATGGGAGAATTAACATTCTTCTTAGGTTTACAAATCAAACAACTAAGCAATGACATCTTTATTAGTCAAACTAAATATGCCATGAATTTATTAAAAAGGTTTAATATGAACAACTCAAAGGCTAGTAACACTCCTATGAGCACCTCCACTAAGTTAGAAATTGATGAAAGTGGAGAAAGCTTTGATCAAAAAACTTATAGGGGTATGATAGGAAGTTTACTTTACCTCACTGCCACCAGACCAGACATCATGTTCAGTGTAGGACTTTGTGCTAGATTTCAATCAAACCCTAAGATATCTCATCTCAAAGCAGTTAAAAAAATACTTAGATATCTTAATGGAACCACAAATCTAGGATTATGGTACCCAAAATCAGAAAATTTTGAGTTAACAGCTTATGCTGATACGGACTTCGCCGGCTGTAGACTAGATAGAAAAAGCACATCAGGATTATGTCAATTTTTAGGACATGCCCTTGTTTCCTGGTCATCTAAGAAACAAAGCTCGGTTGCTCTATCAACAACCGAAGCTGAATATATTGCAGCAAGTGCATACTGTGCACAAGTTGTATGGATGAAAAACACTTTAGAAGATTACAAAGTTAATCTTAAAGATATTCCCATTAAATGTGATAACACGAGTGCAATATGCTTAACTAAGAATCCTATACAACACTCAAGAACAAAACATATTGATATTAGACATCACTTTATACGAGATCATGTCACTAATCATGACGTAACCATAGAGTTCATTGATACTAAACATCAACTAGCTGACATTTTTACAAAACCTCTAAGTGAAGAACAATTTGATTTCATTCGAAGAGAATTAGGAATGTGGATGTGTCCGAATAGATAAATTTGTTAAAATTATTTTTTGGACTATATTGAATGATCAAATCACTTGATTGCCATGTTTCTATGATTATATGTGAAAATCTGTAACAAAATCTTGTCCGAATACATCTTATTCGAATGCTATAAAACAGATTTTCTCGTACACCTTCATGAAAAATAAGTTTCTGAAATAAATTTGATGAAGTGATTCATGTGTATGTATTCCATCCTGCAAAATCTTTACATAGACAATGGATTATAACAAAAAGGGGAAGAAGTATTTAAAGCAATCTATGTAAAATTCCTCTATAAGCTTGCTATTGTTATTTTCCTGGTATCATAATTACTATGTTTTTTTGTTGATGACAAAGGGGGAGATATATGAATTGATAAACACTGCCATGATTAGAAATACTATGAGTGATGCTATAAACACTGCTATGATTATGCCATCCTTGCATCACCAAGAGATATATGAACATGTGCTAAAGTTTGCATTATGCCCTGAGTTGATATCTTATCATGTGAAGAAAATGCAAAACTTGCTAGAATATTTCAAATGTGTGCATCATGTAATAGTGCTTCACAGCTTTATATGATAATGTTCAAACTATATGATGAATAGTTACAAACACAATCATACAAACTTGATGATGTATGTCAAGCCTTGACATCATCCTTGAAGAGATACATCATGATGAGTATCATGATGGGAGTATTGATAAGTTTAACTGATCTAACTTATCAATACGTCACTTGAATTCTTAGGTCTTGAATTCAAGGTTGACTTATCTCAACTATGGCATATAGACAGGGGGAGTTAAGGATAACTCCATTATCAATTGATTGTCATCATCAAAAAGGGGGAGATTGTTGAATCTCGGATTTTGATGATGAAGTCAATTGTCATTTGTTGTCTAATCTATGTGTTGAGATAAGTGTGCAGGATTAACTACGATGAAAGTTAGACAAGCAACAGGAGTTGCGCCAGAGTCAAGTTCATGATCACGTTGGGAGTTCGAGAGTTCGACGGAAGTTCGGACGGTCATCGGAGGTTCTGCGAGAACAGATCCGAGAAGTCCAGAAGCTTGCCAAGCGAAGCTCGTTGGAACTTGCCAAGTGGATCGTCGCAAAGTCCAGGAGTTTGCCGGAAGTCCGCAGGAGCATCACCGAGAGTTCATCGGATGATCGACGGAAGTTTGCTGGAAACTCGCCGGAAGAAGCGATTGACGCACCGAAGCAAAGCTGCAGAAATTGTCTTAGAACTAATTGTAGTTAGCACGTTGATTAAGTTGGAAAATGGGAGGTGATCCCATTAGCTTAATCTTGGGGCAATTGGGCCCCTGAAAGACTGAAATTGGGCCGAATGGAGCTAACCATTCGGACCCTGATTGCACCAGGAGGTGCAACCGCCTAGGCCAGGAGGTGGCACCGCCTGGGCTAAGCCTCCCAGCGAGACTGGGCGGTGCAACCTCCCCAGCCAGGAGGTGGCACCGCCTGAGCTCAGTCTTCGAGCAAGACTGGGCGGTGCAACCTCCCTGACAAAGAGGTGGCACCGCCTGAGCTCGGTCTTCGAGCTCTGGCAGAGAGGTGCAACCGCCTCAGTCAAGAGGTGGCACCGCCTGGGCTCAGTCTTCGAGCTCTGCCAGGCGGTGCAACCTCTCCAGTCAAGAGGTGCAACCGCCTGATCCCGGAATTCCGGGATTTGATCGTTTTGAGCTCCAAATTTGAATTGGGTTGGGGCCTATAAATACCCCACCCATTCAGCACTGAAAAGATACAGATCCACACCGAATTCTTGATCTTTTCAGTGACTCTAAGAGCTCAAATTTGTGTAAAGTCCTAAAGTTCTCCTCTTCTCTGTTCTTCAAGTCTTGAGTTGTAAAGAGAGGAGAGAAAGGATCTGTAAGGGTTGTCTCCTGAGCCCGTCAAAAGGAGAGAAACTGTAAAAGGGCAGTTGGCCTTCGCCCATTGAAGGAAGGCCCCTAGTTGACGTCGGTGACCTCGCCGGTGGAGGAAGCCAAAAGTGGAGTAGGTCAAGACTGACCGAACCACTCTAAATCTCTGGTTTGCGTTTATTTTGAGCACTTTATCATTACTACAAACCTCCTACATATCTACTGCTCTCTGCGCTTTTACGAACAAGCTTCTAAGTTCTAATCTTTCCGAATCTGCATTCAGACGTCAAAAGGTGTTTTCGTATGATCTTTACATTGCAGCTTACATTTACGTCTTGAATCTGTTTGTAACTGCGAACTGTCTTCTGTGCTTTTACGAACGAGTTTCTTTGCAGTTTACATTTACATTTTGATTCTATTTATAACTGCAAACTGTCTTCTGCAATTTTACCAATGAGTTTCAACATTTAGACGTAAAACTGCATTTAGACGTAAATCGGCTTTCCTCGCACAATCATCAGATTTCAGTTTACGTTTACGTCTTGATTTCAATTGCATACTGCCTTCTGCGAATATACAAACGAGTTTCAAAGTTCAGACGTAAATCTATGTTTAAGACGTAAATCTACGTTTAGACGTAAATCTGCGTTTAGATGTAAATCTGCGTTTAGACGTAAATATGCTTTTTGCAGATTACTTTTTGAGCTGTACAATAGCAGCACATTGTCTTTATACTTCTGCTTAAACTGCGCTTAGACGCAAACTGTGTTTAGGTGCAAACTGCGCTTAGACGCAATCTGCGCTTAGACGCAAACTGCGCTTAGACGCAATCTGAGTTTAGACGCAATCTGCATTTAGACGCAAACTGCGTTTAGACGCTAACTGTGTTTAAACGTAAACTGCACTTAATCATAAGTAATCTTAGAATCGGCTTTTGCATCAAAATAGTTTTTATCGAACGAACGCAGCTTTAGTTTTTAATCGCTGAAAGATTTTCGCTGCACTAATTCACCCCCCCCCTCTTAGTGCTCTCGATCCTAACACTTTATATCTGGCAACAGATCCGTCTAGGTTCCGCTTAATTCGAAAGACCCATTTACACCCGATGATATTTTGTGTGTGATGAAAGGGTACTGAGGTCCATGTAGAGTTATGGAGGAGAGCATCATATTCGTCACACATGGCTTTACGCCAGTGAGAATATTTTTGAGCTTGAGTGATTGTAGTGGGTTCACTGGCCTTAGTGGAGAAACTTGTTATAGCATGTAAGTCAAGGGCTCGACGTGGTTTGAAAATACCACTTTTGGAGCGTGTTGTCATTGGATGTCTAGGGGGGATGAAAGTAGTAGATTGTGTTGGTGGTATAGCCGAGGGCGAGTCACTGTCATGGACCGGGCCAACCGTCGGCATAACAATGTCACTAGGTCTAGGAGAAGGTAAAGCCAGTGGCAATGTTGCCGAGGGTATGACTTCATTAATAGGGAAACTTGTGAGGAAGGGAGTGGAGAAATAGAGGGAGTGAGAAGCTGTTGAACTGGAGTAATAGTAGTATGCGGATCTTAAGAGTAAGGACTGGACGGTGTCATTGGAGGTTCGTGTGATGAGATCAGAGGGATATTCCAGTGATGTATGTTTATCAGAGTAGCTTGCATGGTAGGATTATTTTGAAAAGGAAAGACAGACTCCTCAAAGATAACATGACGTGATATAAAGACCTTTTTAGTTTGAGGTTCATAGCATCGAAAAACATTATGTTCAAGAGAGTAGCCTTTAAAAGTGCAAGGCTTAGATCGTGGTGTTAGCTTATGTGACACATAGGGACGGAGCCATGGATAACATAAACAGTCAAAAACTCTGAGTTTATGAAGGTTTGGAAGCTTGTGGAATAATTTTTCAAATGGTGACTGGTATTGTAAGACTGGAGTGAGCATACGATTAATGAGATAAACTACAGTTTGAAAAGCTACTGACCAAAAGATGGTGGCATGGATGCTTGATGTAGAAGGGAGAGACCAGTTTCAACGATATGCCGATGCTTGCGTTTGGCAGAGCCAACCAATTGGGGAGTATGTGGCGGTGACTTGAGGTGTTGTATACCACAAGCAGAGAGACATGATGTGAGGGCTTGATATTCACCTCTGCCATTAGAGTAAACTCTTTTAATGGAAGATTGAAAAAAATTCTCGACCAACTTTCGAAAGTTGGTAAATACTATAGAAACATCAGACTTATGGTGGAGAGGATATAACCATGTGTACTTAGTAAAATAGTCTACAAAAATGACATAAAAGCGAAACTTGTCAAAAGAAGGAATTGGGGCAGGGCCCCACACGTCGGTATAAATGTTTTCAAATGGTTTAGAGCAAGAAATGGAGGTTGTCCCAAAAGGCAGTTTATGACTTTTATTGCAAAGACAAGCATTGCAATGATTGACAGTACTATTGATTTTCAAGGTAGGAAGAAAATAACGAGAAAGTATTTTTTGTTGAATAAAAGGGGAGGGATGACCAAGACGATGATGCCATACATCAACTGGAGCTGCGACTAAAGAGTGAGCAGTAGGAAGGGTAATTTACGAAGCGGTTGGCCACTCATAAATGTTATCTTTGTTCTGGCCCTGGACTAAGGATGCCCCCGTGCTCAAATCCTTGACAAGAAAAAAGTTATGAAAAAATTCAATTGATGTATTATTTTATTTACAGAATTGAGAAACGGAAATGAGGTTTCTTTTAATGTTAGGTGCACATAGAACATCATCGAGTGTAAAAGTTGTGGTAAGTTAACTAAGCATTGAGGAACCAGAATAAGTAATAGGAATTCTTTTACCGTCACCGATGATGATATCTTCATTTCCGTCATAGTTGTTGTGGATGGACAAGTTTTGAAGATCAGAGGTGATGTGATGAGAGGCGCCCGAGTCCACAATCCAATTAGGTTGGGTAGGAGTTGGAGTAGCCATGAAATTCGCCTGAGGCCACTATGATGGAGCAGGGAGTCTGGGACGAGATCGACAGACTTTCACAGAGTGTCCGACTTTATCATATAGTTGGCAAATGACTCATTGGTGGCTTATGAAGTCAGGACAAGACGATTGAGGATTATGAAAGTTATCACCTTAATATGGATAAGGGGGGTTTGGTCTGGGCCCCATAGGGCTAGGAGGTAGCTTAGCCAAATCGTTGTTGACATGCTTATTGTACTGGTTGCTCTTCCTCTTGGATTTTTGATTAACTTGAGCTGTAATAGGTGGTCCGGGCAACCTATCATCACACTTCAAGTACGTCTCATAGTCGATCAACTTATCATAAAGTTCTTTGAATGATATTGGTGAGTCGCGTGCCCGAAGTGCTGCTGTCAGTTCTTTGTACTCGCCTCCTAAGCCATTGAGGGTATGGATTAGGACTTCTTCATCACTGAGAGAATGACCTATCAAAGCTAAATCATCGATGATAACTTTGATATTTTGTAGATAATCAGCAATAGTACTTCCCTCTTGTTTCATTTTCATCAGATTGGAGAGAAGTCCGAGCATGCGAGTACGCGAGCGATTTGCCAAAGTTGTTTGTAACTTACACCATGCTTCTACAACAGTCATACATGAGGATATCAGCGGGGCAACGGATCCAGCAACGGAAGTTTGAATAGCTTGGAGGATGAGGCGATCTTGACGTAACCATAGTTTATGGGCTGGATTTGGCACTGGATTAGGTTCGCCTGGGATGTTGATCATTTCAGGTGGACACTGGAGAGAGCCATCAACGTAACCTAGGAGATCATAGCCAAATAGAAGATTAGAAAGTTGTGCCCGCCAAGATGCGTAGTTGTCGCCTTTGGATAATTTGAAGGGAATGAGTGCTGCAGCATTGATGGTGATAAGACTTTGAGAAGTGCTCAAAGTCCCTGCAGAAATAGGGACAAGAATATCGAAAGAGAAAAATGAAGACATCCCAGATATTTTGTGGCGGTTTAAGTGATCTTTACAGAAGATGTAAAGATATAGCAGGAAGGGAGGAGGAGAAAAGCAGATCGATGCGTTGTAGAGGAGGCTGCAGCGGTGAACAGTAGAGGAAGCTACAATAGTGAACAGCAGAGTAGGTTGCAGCGGTGAACAGCAGAGGAGGTTGCAGCGATGCACTGCAGAGGAGGTTGCAGTGATGCACTGCAGAGGAGGCTGAAGCGATGGGCAAGAAGGCTGCAACGATTAGGGAAAAAAAAAATCTGCAGCGATTAGATGGAAAAAATCTGCAGTTGGGAACTTGGAAATGGTTTCGGATGCTACTTGTCGAGGTGAAGAAGAAGCAGAGGATATCAACTTGGGAGCAGATCACTACTGCTGCAGCTGCTGCGGTAGAGAGGGCTGCTGTGGCATGGATGGTGACAGCGGCACTTCTTGCTCGAGTGGGAACAAGGAGGAGAGGTCGCTGGCCGGGAAGCAGTTGCGAGGACGACGGCCACCACGATAGTGTAGGCGAGGTTCTTGTGAGGGTAGGAGGTGGCCGAGCAGTCTCTGACTCCGGAACAGGAAGCAGCGACACCGGAGGAGAGGTAAGCAGCAGCACTGCCCTTTCCAACTGAACAGAAAAGAGGAGCTGTAGAAAGCTTCGGCAGAGCTACCTACATCCGCAAGGAAGAAGGCTCTGATACCATGATAAGAATTAAATGAAGAAGATAGAAAGATAGAAATTGTAGAAGAAACTATGAAATGTATAAGATGTAATTGCCTAATACATTTTGATAGTGAGCTCTTGATAGCTATTTATACACACTCAGTAGGGAGGTTATACACATTCAGCATGGAGGATTTTTCTCAACTGCCTTGAGGAAATCTTATTTGCTTATCACAAACAACACACACTACACGTACTACACAAAACTCATAACACAACACACACACATACATACACAACTCATAACACACACACAAACAACACACACAATACACACATACATATATACACAACTCATAACAAAACACACTAGAAGGAGGGCCGATGTCGCAAGAGCATCCCGTAGGAACTCACCCCGAGGGAGGACCACCAACTGCTCACCTCCCTTTCAGACTCGGAGAATAGCCCCTCCCCGTCCTTAGGGATGGAGGCATCCCGACGCTGATGCCAGATCGCTACTGGTGCTTGTTCAACGATCCGAGACTCTCTCTCCTTAGAAACACTATAACACCCTCGGTCGTTTCGCCCGAGGCATTCCTTGGCTTAGCCAAGCAAGTACAAACTTTGGCGGGAATGATGCAAACTGTCGTCTCGCTCATCTCGCTGATCATGCAGTTAGCGGCTCTCCCGACTGACCCAACACCGTAGAGGCCAAATAGGGAACAGGTCGGGATATGAGAAGCCCGGGAGCAGACCACAACCCCTAGAAACCTCCCCGAGCAAAGCACGCTTGCACCTTGCTAAGCCGCACCATCGCTCCTTGAGCCTGACACCTTATCATCATACTCGATAGACGACTCATTCAGGGTCCAATTATCCATGGTCAACCATCGCCTAGACGAGTTTCAGCGTGAATTCTAGAAGTCGCGCAGCGAGACTAGGGAGAGCAGTTTAGATGGATCCCCTATTGCTCAAAAAATCCATGACAAGCCTGTGTTGCTCAACTTCAGACTTCTAGCACTAGAGACATACGATGGTGGTTCCGACCCCACAGAACACGCCACTGCATTTCAGACTCAAATGGCCCTTTATGACACTTATGATGCCCTAATGTCAGGAAGATGCAAGGATAGCAAGAGGCTGAGGATGGAATTGGCTCGAGGGGCAACTTCAGGATCATCAATAGCACAACCCCGTAGGAGGCTTGACCAGCCCGAGCATCTACTCCTGAGGCCCCTACCTTTGCCTTTGAACACCTCTCGTACTGAGATCTTTCTCCAAATTAGGGAGAAAGATCTTTTGCGACAACCCAACCCCTTGAAAGCTACTCATAAGGATCAATCTAAATATTGCAGGTTCCATCGGGATTACGACCATGATACTGAAGACTGTCACGAACTCCGGAATCAAATTGAGGAGTTGATCCAAAGAGGTCACCTCGGGCACTACCTCAAGAAGCCGAGAGAAGCATTGTCATGTCCCGGAGGCCCCATCGAGAGGCAAATCGATATCATCATCGGGGGACCGGCTTCCGGGGGCAACAGCAAAGCTCTAGTGGCAATCTTCTTTAGCACCACAACCATATGAAACATTACATTTTTATGTTGTTTCAATTCAAATTTTAATGGAACTGACAACACTAACATCAAGTTGCAACCATGGATGTCCAGCATTAGTGCAGAAAATTGCTTCACATAGTCTCGGATGGAAGTATTTTGGCGGAGTTGTCTCAACTTCCTTCTTGCGACGAACTCAGTGTTCTCCGGTAGGAACTGAGTTCTCAACTCCCGCTTCAAGTCCTCCCATGTGTCGACTCAACACCGACCTTGTTGGACCTCCTCCCAATGGGTTCGCCACCAAAGTTTTGCATCTCCGTTAAGATACATGGTCGCTATCGAAACTTTGGTCTCTTCAGAATCGGGCCTCGTAGCTCGAAAGTATTGTTCCATGTCGAACAGAAAGTTCTCGAGCTCCTCGGCATCTCTGGCCCCTCCATAACCGTGAGGCTCGGTTGCCCTCAAATTTTGTGGTGGTGCAATGCGGGTGTTGCTTCCTCCCGCATTTAGTGCTCTAGTGAGCATAGCCACCCTTGAAGTGAGTTCCGCCACAACTTCCTGCAGGTGTTGCACGGAGTCTTTGGTGTCATCTGACAGTCGGTCGACTAGGGCCTCGACCTTATCGATCTTGGACTCCGCTTCCTCTTGTGAACTCTCTACCTCGACAAGCCTTTGTTGGCCATGATAGAGTTCCTCCATGCTCGCTTCAAGAACATCCAGGCAGGTTTCCGTCATTGTGAGTCTCTCCTTGTGACTCTTTTTCCCAGTTGGCGCTCTAGATTGCGCTTCCTCTACACGCAGAGAGTAGCCAACTTCTCGCTCATCATGTTCGCTACCGCGCTCCTCTTGAGCAACTCCAACAGCATGAGAACGAGTGTGCACATGCAGTCCACCTATGGCTGCTTGGGGCAAGGGTCCGGCTTGCCTCGTCTTGCTTGATTCGCCATGACGCTTTGCAATGGCGAAGTTGTGAAGTTCCTTCGATGCTCGCTCGAAGTGCTTGCCTGCTCTGATACCATAATGTCACGGCCTTAGCTAGAATTGCCTAAGGCGTGAGGCACCCTTGCGGCCAAGACACGAACTTAGCTTGCATTGCCTAAGTCGCGAGGCACCCTTGCGGCAAAGACGCGAACTTAGCTTGCGTTGCCTAAGTCGCGCACCACCCTTGCGATATTGCTCCGCAAAGATCAGCCCACTTGCAATCTCTCGCAGGTCCCGAAGGACCTGTAAAAGAGAAAGTTGATTAGTTCGAAAGAACGAGCGTGCGTCGACCGCCGCTCGTCTCCTAGCTGCCGCTCCCCCTTGCTCTACATCCTTTGTAACAGAAACAGGGCAATCACGGGCAACTCACCTCTGCTACCCTTGTTTCCAACCATCGTCGTCGCCTCGAGCGTCATCGTCGTCGCCTTCCAACCAACCCACCACTGCTGCCAGCCACCGTACGATGACCACCGCTCGCCTCCCAACCACTACTCCCCCTGCTCTGCATCCTTGGTGACCAAAATAGGGCAATAACCACCGTCGCAGTCGTGGGTCCCCTTGCTGCTGCAAACGCCGGTTGCCACCCCCGTCGCTACTACTGCCTAGCCAACGACGACACCGCTCGCCGCCCAGCCATGATACTCGCAGCCTTCCCCTTGCTCTAGTGATGGAAACAGGGCAAATCATCGATTGCCCTTGTTCCTCGTAGTGCCACCGTCGATTCCTATTCTCCACTGCAACCTCAACCCCGACCACTTCAACGACCGCTCCCTCTTGTTCTGCCTCCGCTGCCGCCGGTTGCCATCATCGCAGCCTCAACCTGACTATTCGGCGATCACTGTCGTGAGTCACAACAATTGCAGCCGTCGCCTTCCAGCCCCCGACGCTCTCATCTCACTCAGCGACTGAAACATAGGGCAGCACCTCTTCCTTCTTGCAGCGACCGCAACGGCCACAGTGCGGATGCCCTGGACTAGACATCATAAATAATAACTAGGGATTACCGATTTACAATTGTACGCAATGACTGCCGATAACTCAGCGAAAGCACAAATGGAAGCATTGGAAACCAGAATTAAGAATCGGCAACAAAAAAGAGCTTGTTGGAGCACTTTAGAGGGTTCCAACAAGATGGGAGCTCAAGTTATACGTTGAACAGATTGGGAGGTACAGGAAAAGTGACACACTACCCATGCATTAGGGTAGAATTTCCACGATAGGAAGATGGAGATCTAACCAATTGGATCTCTAGGGCAGAAATTTTTTTTCGTTTTCACAAAACTCCAGAATAATCCAAGGTGGAAATAGCCTCAATAAAAAAAAAAACTAGAGGGAGATGCAATCCAATTGTATGATTGGTACGAAACATGCCACGGAGTCTGCTCATGGGAGCAATTTAAAAAAAGACTTGTTATTCGTTTTGGACCATCTGAATACGAGAATGTTGATGGGCAGCTCGCCAAAATTTGTCAGACTTCTACAGTGTTGGAATATCAGAGCAGGTTTGAAAGATTGTCAAATCAAGCTAGAGATTAGTCGGAATGACAACTTCTGGATACATTTATTGAAGGGCTTAATTCAGAGATTCGGTGTGAAGTTAAGGCTCGTCAACCCCGCACCATGATAGCTGCGATTTTATTTGCATGCCTGCATGAGGAAAAAATCAGCATGGAATAACATCGAAACAGAGGTGTCAATAAATAGGTAATCAGCAAGCAACACACCCCATCTACTCCCAGTCGAAATCCTATCACTTGCAGACTAACCCGAGAAGAACTTAAAGAAAGATCAGCGAAGGGTTTATGCTGGCATTGCGATGAAAAGTGGAGTAAGGAGCACCGATGCAAACAGGGAAAACTTATGATAATTGAGCCGATCGAGGAGAAACCAGAAGCAGAAGAGTTGGACTCCGATCATGAAGGTGCGAAAACTAATAAAGATATAGAAGCCATCACATATACAGTGCATACATTGGCCGGCTATGCTAACCCACAAACTATGAAAATCAAAGGAACTTTGAAGCATCAGCCTGTCACTATTTTGATTGATACGTGCAGCACTAATAATTTTATGGACAAGAAAGTTGCAGCTCGATTAGCTTACCACATTGAAGGTTGTGACAGATTCGAAGTAAAGATCATTGATGGACGAATTTTAACTTGTGATAGCAAATGTTCAAAGAAAAATTTGATTATACAGGGCCACGAGATTCTTGCAACAATTACTACACTAAAAGACCAACCTGTTGTATACACTGTCAGAAAGTGGAGACCATACTTACTTGATCAATAGGTTGTGATGCGTTATAGATAGCCTAAGACTAAAGTGCTGAAAGAGAAGCTCCCCGAGTTTGATGCTGCTCAACCTTGAGGACAAGGCTGATTTGAAGAGGGAGGAATTGTTAGGACCTTTTTTCTGAGCTTTTCAATAATATTTATTGAGTATGTTTAGTTCAGTTATTTATTGAGTTTATTTGGTTCAGTTAGAGTCAGGTAGAGGTTTATTTAATATTTATTTATTATTAGAGTCTAAGTCCTGGTGGACTCTGGGTAGAACTCTATAAATAGTGATGTAACCCTTTCTTTTCGGAAATCAATGAATCAATCAATCAATGAAATATTATTCCAGTCTATGGACAAACCCTAGGAGGCCGATCCCCTCAAAGCGATCAAGGAGGTCGTTCCCCTCGAAGCGATCATTCCCTATTCCCTTCTTTCTTTTACGATAAAAGCTTAGGGTCTGTTCAGCGACATCAAATGTGCAGCGGAAGAACAGAAAACAAATCCTCAATTCCCAAAGATATGTTCGTCGTCGTGGGAAGATTGGTGCGCAAAATCTGCGAAACAGAAAACTATGTGTGAGATAGATTGTGTTACCTACGGAGATCGTATATCCCTGAATCCCTACAGATCTCTAGGAGAGGGTGAAGGAGGTCAAGCGCCCTCCTCTCTAGTAGTGATACACACAGCAGGGCTACGACGACGCTCCTCCAAACTCCAAGTCTACTCTGAGGTGGAGAGGGAGAGGAGAATAAAAGAGGCAAGCAAAGGCTCTAGCCTATGAACCACTGATTCCCTCCTATTTATATAGGTCCCTTGTCAACTTAACCCTAATGGATCCTGCCTTATTGGGTATTGGATCTTCGTTCAACTACTAAAGCCTCTTAGATTAGTGGATCTCTATCCAATAATCTCTCATCGGCTCTTATTGGATCTCATCCATATGATTCTATAATTATGAGGTTTATTAGATATCCAATAAGATAGGGGGTCCGGCATATATCTCATATTCGAACCTTTACTCATCGCAATGCCTACCATATGTGTATGACCCTCTAGGCCAAATATCGAGCTAGCCGTGAGTCATACCTATCAGAACTACTTATAGCTCAACGAATTATTATCCCCATAATAATTTACTCGACTCATCAACTACGGACGTACTAGGCCACTACGCTATAGTCCCCAGACAATACAGGGGAATCCAATCCATTAGACTTGTTTGTCCTTAGTTACCAAGTACCTATAGTCCCTCATCTATCTAATATCCAGAGATCGTATACCGGGCATGGTGCTATCAGACTCATACGGTTTCCTCTATACATAGAGATGTACGGAGAACTTGAATGTGTTTGATCCATCGATACTACCTTTGATGTATGACTTGGTGATCGACCAAGAGAAGGCTTTGGATGAATACACCATTGTTAAAAAGAAGGTTAGTACCATGACATTTGGCGCAAAATAGTCAAGTAGGACACAAAGGGTAGAATCTGATTCAACAAAGCGATTCATAAAAGAGGCCAATGAACCAGAGTTTCCCCATCTTCAATTTCATATTCAACTCCAAATAAGGAGAACCATGATTAGAGATGATGAAACCAACTTGTTGTGACCTCGAGTGTCGTTGACTAAAGAGCCAACACGGCCTGGTTCTGTTTCGAAAATGCGGACCCGTCCAGAAACCTAAGCGAATCGCGTGGGTGTGATTCGAGCGTGAGGTTGGGGTGACAAGTGGACTCTTGAGGTTTTGCTGAAGGATGTTCTGAGTTGTCCCAAGGTGCGCCTTGGTCTTGTTTGTTGATGCTCTGCATCACCTCGAGGTGCGAATTGTCTGTTGGAGGAAGTTCGGGGTCACTCGAGGTGCACATTGGTGCCACTCCGAGGTGCTCCTTAAACGCGCCTGGGTCCTACACAAGCAGCCAACGTCGAGGGGATGTTCTGACCCAACCCCTCTAATGCTCAAGTTAGCAAAGTGGAGGGGGTTTTGTAGAGCTCAGGAGAGTTGAGAGAGATTCTTCCCATTTCATTGTTTAGGATGTGTTTTTATATCTTGAAGGGGAGGAAAAAGTTTATAATATCTTTCCTCATCATAAAGGAAGAAAAGAGAGTTTAGGATTGCTTTCCATATCATAATGGGAGAGAAGGAACTTAGTGATTATCTTCCTTACCATGATGAACGAGAAGGAAGCTTGTGTTTCTCTGTTTTGAATCTTTGTCTACGTTGGAGGATGACTTGGATGACACATGGTAACTACGTGTCAACTGTTAGTAAATTCCTAATCACAACTCAACTCTAAGTTTGATCAACCCAAAGACAAGCCCGAGCTCAATTGGAGTTTGACTCGAGTTGAGAAGACTGAGTAGGAGTCCCTACATGAGACTTAGAGTTAGATTCCAATTGAGAATCTATGAGTCCTTTGTGTGGACTGAGAGTTAGACTCTAGTGCTTCTCTAGTAAGGAGTTTTACCCAACTGTTTATAACTTTCTATTGGGAACTCCGATTCAAGCAAAGTATGATTTATTGGAAACTAGACTCAAAAATATTTTTGTGCTTACTAGATTTGAAATTTTTGGAATACAAATGCAAACTGAAAATATCTATTTTCTTTGACCCTATGGATTCAGTAAAACAGAGCTGATGTTTTCAGACCTTTCGCTATGAAATTATCTATAACTCCCCGTTGTAAATTTCAATTCATGAAAAACTTGATTTACATAAAACTAGATTGATACCTATTTTGTATAAATTAGGGCATAATTGGTTATCCAAATAATTGGAGCAAAGTGCCTCTCAAATTCTGCTAGAATCGAGCTTTGGTCGGTCGATTTCGCCTCTTCTTATTTATTCTCTTTGGTAATTAATTTTGGCAAAAACCTTTACTTTAGTTGAGCTTTACATTATTGATTTGAATTTATACACTTGCAGCTATCATGTAATGTTTATGTTTGCATCATAATGATTCATATAGGTACATACATTCCGTTGTTTCGCATGTGTTTCCGATATATACCAACCTTATTGTTCACAATGCCCTTTTGTACTCTGGTGTTTATGGGATTGTCTGGACCTTTGCCAGAAATGGTAAAGGGATTATTTGGACCTTTGCTAGAAATAGTAAAGGTATTATCTGGACCTTTGCTAGAAATAGTAAAGGTATTATCTGGACCTTTGCTAGAAATAGTAAAAGGTATGTGCTTAGAGCCTGCGATGCTCTGCCGATCCCCTTTGGCTTCATCTAGACATGGATGGATGATGCTCCCAAACATGGAAGATTATGTTTGGGATCCCACTTCACCTTATATATATTTGATATGATATCCAAAGCTTTGGTTATATGCTTCTATATGTGCTTTGGATAAGAATGAAATGTATGCAACATAAAATGCGATGTTTGAGCTTCTATTTTGTATTTGTTCTTTGATATGTTCTGAAATACTTCTTACGCTTCTGAAACATTCCATATGCCATTGATACGTTCCAAAGTATTGCATCTGCCATTGATATATTCCGAAATATTTCATATGTCATTGATATCTGAAATACTCCTTATGATATACTTTGAAATATACCATATG
Organism: Musa acuminata AAA Group; assembly: GCF_036884655.1. Classification (NCBI taxonomy): domain Eukaryota; kingdom Viridiplantae; phylum Streptophyta; class Magnoliopsida; order Zingiberales; family Musaceae; genus Musa; species Musa acuminata. The sequence continues at coordinate 39,677,237 of NC_088338.1, forward strand.
CTATGGATATACTTCTTCTGCCACTGATATGCACCAATTAGCCCTTACTTCATTGTTATGAACAAAACATACATCGAATGAAATGACATTGTAACTCTGCATTTGTCGAGTGGCTATCTTTGAACTCTTGTATCTCTGCATTGTATTTTGAAATCTTATTTGTTCGAAATTATCCTCTTTGTTATGGATATGTTAGTCACTTACTAAGCTTTATATGCTCACTTTGTTGCTATATAATTTTTTTCAGGATAGCTTATCGCTTGCTAAAATATATAAATTGGGTTGAGGCAGTGGAAAGCTAGAAGGTTTTGAGGCAAACCTTTCATACTTGATAAGTTGATGTTGTATAAGTTCCTTTTGTGTGTATCAATGACGAATCTAGATTGATGTATCTTGAAAATATTTGAAAAGTACCATTCATATAGGGATTTTGGGAATGCTAAGTTTAAATTATGTAATGATATAAATATATGATATATGTTGGTTTTATGATTGTATAAATTATCATGCTTATGGATTTATGATGTGGTTATGGTTTAGTTGAGTTGGCATTTGATTTTGTGAATCATTAAGTGATATGATGGTATGATAATAAACTACATAGGTTTTATAAACAGTGGATTATAAAGGTGAATTATGACTTGAACGTTTTCTCAATGTCCTCAAATGTGTGATTGGATCTTGAAATGTATTGTTGTTGATTAAAAAATTCAAAGGGCGTGACAAGTTCGTAGCTCGCGGTGGCATCTACCAACTGATCTATCCTCGAGAGTGGATAGGGGTATGCTCAGTTGAGATCGGTGTAGTCAACACACATCCTCTAGCTTCTATTGTGTTTCTTAACGAGGACTACATTTGATAACCACCGAGGGTATTTCACCTCAGCTATGAACTCGGCCTCTCTAAGGCAGTCGACCTCATCACTGATCACCTTTTGCTGGTTGGGGGCGAACTTCCTCGGCTTTTGTTTCATTGGTTGAGCCTCAGGGTGGATGTTGAGGTGGTGTTGGGTCAACCCCCGGGTTGATCCCGAGCATATCTCTTAAGGACCATGCGAACACATCAGCATTTCCCTTTAGGAAATCGATGAGTTGGAGCTAGTTTGCGTCAGGGAGTGTTGTCCCAACTTTCATGGTCATGTCGGGTAGGTCCCTCTTCAAGGGTACCACAGCGAGTTGTTCGGGCGGCTCTAGGTGCGTCAATGTCCTGGCTTCCTCATGGGGATCCGAGGCTTACTGGGGTCGCGACTTCTCGGAAGGGTGACTACTGTAAAGTAGCACCACCTTGACTCTCTAGGATCGCTTCGGGATTCCCCGATCCCTATTGAAGTCAGAAATTTGACGGCCCAGTGATAAGTGGAAACCATCGCTTTTAGTTTGTTGAGTGTCGGGCGACCGAGGATGACGTTGTAGGCCGAGGGAAGGTTGACTACCATGAAGGTAGTCATCATTGTCTTGGCCCTCGATTCTTCCCTGATGGTAATGGGGAGGATGGTGGTCTCGAGTGGGGAGATGGAATCCCCCATGAAGGCGTCGAGGTATAGTACGTCGATAGAGCTCCCGGTGTCGACCATCACTCTTTTCACCCAAGCATTGGCGATCGGGATGGAGATCACCAAAGCGTCATCGTGATGGGAGCGTTCGACCTCTTCGGCTCCATAGGTGATTTTGGGTTCGAACTTGGGTCTAAGATGCTTTTCCACCGTGCTGCGGGCGTAGACCTTCCTTATCATCATGCTATTGCCACCGGTAGCTGATCCATCGGTGATGACATCGATTTGTTTCTCGATGGGACCCCTGGGGTGCAGGGATGCCTCTCTTGGTTCCTTAAGGTAGCGCCCGAGGTGACCTCTCCGGATCAACTCCTCAATCTAGTTTCGGAGGTCATGGCAGTCTTCTGTATCATGGTCATAATCTCAATGGAACCTGCAATATTTAGATCGATCCTTGTGAGTAGCCTTTAAGGGATTGGGTTGTCGCAAGAGGCCTTTCTCCCTGATCTAGAGAAAGATCTCGATACGAGAAGTGTTTAGAGGTAGAGGTGGGGGCCTCGGGAGTAGTTGCTCGGGTCGGTCGGGCCTCCTGTGAGGTTACGCTGGTGGTGCCGAAGTTATTCCTCAGGCCTGTTCCATCCTCGGCCTCTTGCTATCCTCGCACCTTCCCACCATCAGGGCTTCGGCGGCAATGTACCAGTTGGTGCATTGGAGCATCTCGGGGATGGTTGCAGGCGGCTTCTCAATCAACAACCAGAAGAACCTCGAGGGTCTTAGGCTCATAAAAAATGCTTGCATGATCAGAGAGGGATGAGTGTTTGGGAACCCCCGGATTTTGACGGCAAAGCACGCCACAAATTTGGAGAGTGACTCATCTTCGCGTTGGGATAACACGAGCAGTGTGGCCATGGAAGGCCTGGGTCGTACACTAGCTAGGAAGTTTTACTCAAACTCCCTTGCGAGCTAATCAAAGGAAGAGATCGAGGATGGCCGTAATCGGTTGAACCATGCCCATGCTGGTCCTCTGAAGGTAGTCGGGAATGCCCGACACATCAGGGTGTCGGAGGTGCCATAAAGGGTCATTTGAGCTCGAAACGCGGTGACATGCTCCATGGGGTCGGAGCCGTCGTCATATGTCTCCAACGCTAGGAGTCTGAAGTTGAGTGGCATAGGCTAATCCTAGATTTCCTAGGCGAATGGGAATCCACCTGAGCTGCTTTTGCCCGTCTCGCCGCATGACTTGTGGAATTTTCACTGGAACTCATCTAAGCGATGGTTAACTACGGATAGCTAGACCCCGAATGAGTCATCCGCCGAGTCCAATGACAAGGTGTCAGGCTCTGGGAGGGATGTAGCAACTCGGTGAGGTGCAGGCACGCTTTTCTCGGAAGACCTCCTGGGGTTGCAATATGCTCTCGGGCTTCTTCGGTCCTAACTTGTTCCTCGTTTGGCCTCTGTGGAGTCGAGGAAGCTACTAAGTGCACCATCTGTGGGATGAGCGGGACAATCATTTTCATCATTCCTACCAAGGTCTATACTTTCCAAGCTAGGTCGAGGAATGCCTTGGGCGAAACGATCAAGGGTCATGTAGCATATCCGGGAGGGAAAGCCTTGGTTCATTAAACATATGCTAGTAGCGCTCTGGCGTCGAAACCGGAATGCCCCCGTCCCTAAGGACAGGGAGGAGATGATCGCCGAGTCCAAAAAGGGGGCAGTCAACTGATAGTTCTCCCTCGAGGGAAACTCCTGCGAGGTGCTCCTACGACATTGGCCCTCCTTCTAGCGCCAAAATGTTAATGAATGAGTGTATCGTGACTGATGTATCAGCACGGTTTGGTCCACGAGTCAATATCAGGAGTTCACGATTGGTTGGGCGAGGCGCCAAGGTTGATTACGTCCGTAAGTCGAGGTGTCGATGCCATCTGGGGGAAATGCCTCTCGTTCGAGACGTCGACTCCATCTTCGAGGAGAGCGTCTCTCGGTCGAGGGAGTCACACTTCAGGGGACGATCGCACTCCTGCACAAAAGGCACTCGTCGGGGGGTTCTCGACTTTGGCCTCTCGACGGTTAAGTTAGTAATTGGTTTTCTTCTTTTTTTATCCTCCCCTGGCCTGATGTCGGTCAGAGGCTTTTATACTACTTATGCGAGGATCGGCTATACACGGGTTTGGCGCGACAGTCGATCCCGAGTGGAGAGGTGGTACCTTCGTACGGTCGTCGTCCCGGAATACGCGGAACGGTGCCAGGCGACGCGCCGTCCTGAGCCTTTCGAGACGGGATGTACCGACGGGTGCCTCGGCATGGCTTCTGTCTTGGTGTGTGAAAGTCCTCCCTCAAGCTGATGTGGCAAGGACGCGAGTGGTGATATGGCTGGAGTCGAAAATATGCCTTATCATATTCCGCTATGAATCCTACGTATCCAGAGAAACTTCATCGAAGCCATGGAATCAGGAGTCTAAGGAATACCACGAGATCCGGTATGGATGCCTTCTTTCAAGTATAGTCAGCCACATGAGATAGAGACGTGTTAGTAGATCTAAAAAGACAAACGAAACTCATGCACCTATGAAATATAGCTAAACAACCATTACAATGCCATATGGTTTTAACATTTTTAAAATATTTCCAATCACAACCGTCTTAGCATGCGATATAGTTTGAGAAAAAAATCTTGCAAGTTACCAATTATAACCTAAAGTGTGTGAAAATTTTGGGAAGGTCGAGGCGAGAATGTCGTAACTTTCTTGCAATGATTCAATGAAGCTTTCTCTGTTTCAAAAAAGATAAATGTCTGAAAATACAATAAGTCACACATAATTTACGAAACACTGTAACTAAATACAAATTACAGATGTGACTCACCCACCCTCACTCCCTAGATATGTACCACAGTCATCAGTCATCACACTGGTCATGACTAGTGATGTGAACTAAAGAGGTCTAATAAATCATCATGATCATACTAATCCTTATCATGATAAATACTAGAAAATGCAATAAGTTGGATAAGTCTCTCTTGGCACTTGATAGGAAGCTAGACATGTTGAACCTGGCTTAGTTTACCTAAAACACCCAAAACCCAACTCCACTTAGTTCGGAGACCTAAACTTTTGATCGAGATATGACACTAAAATAAATTTTGACATCTAATAATAAAAAGACTTATATAGATGCAGAAAGTTATATTCTGGGCTAACCCAGACGTTTGTCCTAGATCTAAAATATAAAAAAGGAAAAAATTGTATGTAATAGTAAACCTTGAGTTGAATAAAAAGAGTGTGTTTATTGTGAGTGTAAAATGTGTGGTGTGTATTGTGTTGCGTCGTGGTGTTGCGTCGAAGGTCAGAGACTTCTGCGGCCTTCTATGTCTTCGCCGAACGCTACGGATAAGAAGAAAAGAGGCGACGTCACCGAGGCAATGTAGTGTACGCCCGTACGGTACCATAATGAGCAAACCTCGAAACATTAGTACGATACGAAATTACGAACTTTGATAAAAACCATACACAAATATTACTTTTTCTCCCTATACTTTTTCATTAATTGTTTTAATAAATAAATAGCTTCTATTGTTGATCTTCAAGATATAAAACCAAATTGATTTCAAAGATATTTGTTTCAAACCTTATCCTACTCTCAATAACTCTTTTCCAAAGTTTCATAGAATCACTCATGATTAAAATTCCTTTATAATTTGAATATTTTTGTATGTCACCCTTATTTTTGTAAATTGGCAAAAAAAAATAAAGGACCTACCGAGTAGTTTATCGAGATAATTTTTGCTACAGGAAAGAAGATTGTGTGTAAAAATTTGTGTACATGATAAGGTCAAACATTTTAGATACTAGTACAAGTAATGGTACCCATACCAGAATCTTATTATATCAGTACAACTTGGCATATTAAAAAAAATCAAGAATGTTTAATATATCTGTACCAGCTAGTGTGGTCATTACTTATTATTAAGATTCGTTGACATTAGTAGAAAATACCATTCTGCCAGACTTCCAAATTGTCATCAATTGTTGTTGGTCTAATCTGATCGCTTGATGTTAACATATCTGCTTCAGGAAAACGAGCAAATTATGGAAGTGGGTTCTGTTCCAAGCAAAAACATATACTAAATCATTTATAATATGAGACAAGAAAAAACAGTAAAGAATGCTTTGAGTGAACTATCCAATTCAACAGATATAATTCAAGGACTGGTTGGGCCAAGAAAATCAACAAAAGAAATTTGCTTATATCCTGGTAAGTCCGAGGAAAGATTTAACTCTTGCAAAGCTTGATAAACATTGAGAGAATTTCATTCTTACTCTAACTGCATTACATACAAGAACAAGAATTGACCAAAAGATAGAGCTTGGGCTTTGGAAAGCCAGTTTTCCTGATACTGACGTGTAATTCCATTTGAAATCATCTTGCATCCTCGAGAGGAATCCAACATTCCAAAATAGAACTCGTGTATTGCACTAATTATTTTTAATCCAAAATTATGATTTACATTATTAAGAACACTTATTAAAGTGTGCATTTGGAGGAGACCTACCATGCTACAAGAAGCTTTTGTGACGTAGCAAGGTGCACAATCCATAGTATTTTCTACGTTCATATGTTCATCCATATCCTTACTCCGTCACTTCTTTTCACTCAGTTGAAGATTAAAATGCACGATATCCTAAATTTTTTGTTATATCAAGATTGGTCTAAACCCTCTAGGTTATCTTAAAAGGAAATGTACATATACATAGTAATTTGAAGTTTCCATCAAACATATTCCATACACATTTCAAGTTATTTCTAACTTTGTCAATTTTAATTATGTTAATGTCATAAAATAGTCAGAATTGGCCTGGGTGACGCTAATTTCTTGTAGCATGGTGAAATTTTCGAGTTTCGAAAAATTAGCTACCATAAATTTGGAAATGGAAACCATATTTAAATCATGTCTCCAGTAACAATTAATATATGAAAAGTATGTAATATAGGAAAGATAAGTATAGATTAAACGTGTAGGTCTTATATAGGGTTTGATCCCCAGAACACACATACAGTCTCCAAGGTATAAAACTTCACGTGTGCAGGAACATTTGCTTATATTAGGTTACAGAAGGTTATATTGATGAAACTATTATAAGTTGTGTTAGGTGCTACATACAAGAAGGTACAAGAGAACATCAGTAAGTTCAGCTAACAAAGACAGACATCAAGATCTAAATTTTAGCATAACCAGAATAAGTAAAACATGAACTACTGATGAGATCCAAGAAAGGTTATAATGTTGTGACATTCTACACCTATGGACTATCAGATCAAAAATAACAGAATTGAAACTGGTGTATACCTTTAACCAAACCATATCTGTATCACACATTAGTAACTCATAACCAAAAGGTAGGAGAGCATTTATCAACAATACTTTTTCCCTTCCCATTTTGTGAAATTTGGCAGATCCCCACCCAACATCTACTGTTACCATTTTGCTGCCCATGTCAAAAACAGGAATCCCTTTCCAATACAAAGCCTCCAATAATTTGGTATCCATAGCACCTATATCCAAAAAGAGAACTCAGATAAGTGTTATGTGAACTTTTTGTACATATGAATCTAATGTTGCTTAAGAGGTGCTTGACTTACCAACAAGAATGTTAAAAATATTAAGATCCGTTAGGTGTTTGACCCAATTCAAGATAAAGTCCAGGAATGCATGGTTCCCAAATGTCACAATGATGATATTATCTTTTGCACGGTGCTTCACCATCTCCTTGGTTAGTAGAAACGACTTCATATCAGGCATTTTACTATCAACGGGCACATCCCATATGGCTCTTGTGAACATGTCCGAAGGCTCTCTTTGCAGCCTTGGTGTTCCGGTTACTGTCAAAAAAAAAAAAAAAATTTCTTAGGTTTACTCAGATTGCTACTGAAAAGGTATAAGAAATCAAAATTAGTATGTTAAGACAAATCTAATAAGAGCCTAACATCTGATTACTCCTCTTCAGCCTTTCTTTAGTATGTTAAGACAAATCTAATAAGAGCCTAACATAGAATGGTGAAAATCTAAGTAGAGGTAGAAATTATTATTAATAATCAAAGCTGAGGTAGCATAAATTATTAATTTTGTACTAATTTAATCAAGTCCTTGTCATTGTAAATTAACAACATATATTTATCCAAGTGAAGCTTTATTGATCATAATAGCATCTAAGCCCCATTGAATAAGCAAAAAAATGCCAAACTGTAGAGCATTCACTCTTTAGAGTGATGCTTAGCAACAACAGAGACATTTCAGGGGACGTGATTTCTTATTGAGTATGTATTCAATCAAGCCACTGAAGATCCATTCATGGGTTCGCAGAAATCTATGCTTGTATTTCAACAGTATTTATTACAGAAAAGGTAGATGTAACTAAACGACCTTTTACTAACATATTACATGCCCTACAGACTTTCATCTTCGGTATTGGGGAACAAATCTATGAGAGCAGAACCAAGACTATCCTAATCTTGCGGAACAAAGATACATAGCCCCTTTAGATACTCTCTTTCTTCCTAAGCCTACTCTTCTTGCTCTCTCCCTCCTTTTCTTCGTCTTCTTCTCCTTCCTCTTCCTCTTTCCCCTATAATCGACACATTAATGCCATGATACATTATGAAGTATCGACACATGATACATCCAAATGGGGCATGGACCCACATAGGGTACCTGAAATTGCATTACTTATTTTTGAAATCTTTCTAGTATCCTTTAATGTAAAATCAACACAATGAGTTGGTCAAGTAGTTCATTATAAATGTGATCTTCTTGTTTGTAATATATTTACTAATAAAATAAATCATTTTACAAATGATACTGCCAAAGTACAATAGAAGAACTAGAATTTCAAAATTTATAACAATAATGGTGTAACTTTTAACAAATTTTTGCTTTTGTTGTCTAATAAACAGCATTTTTCTCTCAAATTTGTTCCATCAATTTGTCAAGTAGTTCAATTGTCTTTTTTCTATATTTTCATAATGGTAGATGCATCTAAAGACTTTACAAGCATTGTATATAATGAATTATTCATCCAAATGTTAGCTATACTTCTTTATCTCAGAACAATTTGTGTATCTGATACTACAAAACAATAATATTTTACATCCTTATGACCTCCTTCAAGTTAATTATGTAAGCTAGCTCATTCCAATTTATGAAACTTGGAGCTCATAACTTGGGAGGATTGAAGTTTCGACCATATGTTCTGTGATAGCTTCCAGATTCATCTTTTTCTTATTCTTGCATGAGCTTGGTTCTGATGTCACTAGGTGCAGGATAATGTTTTGGACTTCCTCCACCTACATCCTTCTTTTGCAACTTTTCAAATATTTATATATTTTTTGCTGAATGTTGTCTGGTAAGACCATTACAGTTCTTCAGCAGAATGCTTAAAAGAAAAGGACAATACTTGTCTTTCTTTAGCCAATGTATCATGGTTTAGCTGATGACAAAAAGGTCATGCAAGACTTCAGTGTTCATTTGAACAAACAACCACTATTTTTAGAAATTGGTCTTGATAATAGTACTTTTGGTTATATGTTTATATTGGGGTGTCATGTTTCTTCAAATTCGGCCACAAGAAAAAATAAGTTGATATGCATCGTCTTTGAGATAGTATAGTTTCAGGTAACGTGAGCAATTCTTGAATGTTCATATTTTAAATTTATCATATAGCACCCCTCATTTCTTTCAGTTGTGAATGTAGGTTGATAAATGACACATTTATACTATGTTATTTAAAGAAAGGTGATGTTTGACCTATGTGTCAATAATCAGAACTCTCTAATTGCCTTGTAGAAATCTTGACGATGAATGATGGATATATACATAGATAATTTTCTTCTCTTTGCTTGAGAGAATATATATTATCATTGTCACTTTTCGAACTCCAAACCTTCAGTTTATCTTGGTTTTTTTGTGTATAATCAATTAGCGTTCTGAGTTAACATTGCAGAAGGGACTTTGGGTGCATCTTAAACAATGTTAGTAACAATTATATCGCAGCACTATTGTCTTAACTATGATGAGTTGAAAAAATAAAAATGAATGGAATGAAATTATTTCCCTAAAATAGCTTTTGTGCTTTATTTCATATGAATTATATTGTTGTTTGAAGTTTGTCAATATAGTGTATAATCATAGAATCCATTAATTTGCTACTAACATATTTGTGGTGGTTTTAGACTCATTTTGTAGGGAATGTGATACATTTTATTATTATTTTGCTTATAATTTGTGAATATAGTGGTTTTTAATCATCATATAATAATATCCAGGTTACAAGAATATTGGTGTTGCTCGATTTACTACCAAGTCTTTTGTTGTGAGAAATTGCTTGCCCAATGCCAAGTCTGACATGCTATTATCATTTTGGAATTCTCCTCTTGAATCAGGAAAGTAAAACTATGTGTTTCTATTATGTTCTGTTAAATAAAAGGAGGAGAGCTTTTTGGCCATGGTAACTTGTACATACTGTCTTGATTCATGATACTTTGTGCAGAATCATCTGGTATCGCTAGTGTTGTGTTATCTATGTGCCACTGGTTATATTTTTCGGGATATTCAATTATTCATGATCAATCAGTAGCCTTAAGGAAACCATTTTGCGGGAATCGAATCGGGAGATGTATGCACAAACTACCAACTGAAATCAAATAAGATCCAATATTATATATGAATTTGGGAGTATAATTTACCAAGACTTATTCACTACTGATTCATACTTCCTCGGTTTCTCTCGAAGAAAATCATAATGTGGAATGTAATTTTCTCTTTTTTTTTATTTTGTTTCTTTTTGCTGCTTATATTTCTATCATAATGGTTCTTCTTGATGAATGATCCCATTGAGATTTCTTTCGCTTGTTACAGTGTAACATCATCCACGTATTTGCATTTCTTCAAGCAGCTCTGATGATTATTATCACATATTCTAATCATCGCATATTCTCTTGTGTAACATGCTACTTGTGTTTTTACTTATTTATTTGTAAATTCTTCATGCGTGTGCAATGTCTTTGACTTTATTTCAATTGCATTTTCGTATACTTAGTGCTCTAATATTTGCCATAAGTCGGGCCTCGAGAGACCTTCTAAATGTCTTAGTTCCGTTCAGTTTCACCGGTTCATCTGCACACACCTAATGGCTGGCACATTGTACATCGGGCTGTCGGTCCTGAAAACAACATTGTAGAGCTCTATTGATCTTATTTTTGTTTTAATTTTGAAGCTTATCGATCCATTTCTATTTAATATGTTGAGTGTATAAATCCTGTACGTCAACTATTTAGTTTATGAACATAGAATTGCCACAAGCATGTCTATAATTGGATTACTGCCATGGTGTCTGCTGTCTACCACCTTGGAGACTAAATAACAAGTAATTTGTATTAGATCAGTTTGACTTGGTACATGTGTTAGAGAATGTGGTGTTGGGTGACAACTTCTTCCTACTCTTTTTGCATTGATTTGCCTATTCTTGTCTCTTGGTTTTTTTTATGAATGCTCAAACAAGTACACTATGTTTCTTCTGGCATTTAGGAAGTTTTCTGCTGCTTTGCTCTATGCCTGTTTTCTATAGATCAGATCAAGTGCTACTCTTAACTGTTTCAATGGTTATTGTTGTATTATATGCATAAGAAGCAGAAATGGCAATCATTTAAGCAACCAGGAGATCAAGAATAGGAAGTATATGACTTTCATCATTGCTTATCTTTCCTTTATTTGTTAGTTCAGTACAGTTCTATATTTTTTAGATTCTTGGTCAACATTTCGTTATGCTTGTGACGTTTATATCTGTTTTTGGGTCTTGAGATTGATTTCAGAGGCAACTCAGTAGTCTCTAAGATACCGAAATTTGTTCGTTGAATGAATTATTAAACTAAGAAAAGATAGCAGACTATTATATCCTGAATAAAGATTGTCCCATCATTTGTAATAGTAATTCTAAAAAATGCTAGGTTTATTGTAATGAAATCAAATAGTTAAGTTAGGAATTAATTTTTATTTCCTTACTTGCTATTGTAATTTAGGAAATCTTATTCTTATTTCCTTGTTTGTTATTATGAATTAGAAAACAATTATTAAGCATTTCAAATAGGGTGACATCATATTTGTTAGTATATTAAATAAAAATAATTTATATTAAATAAATATAAAAAATAAAATAAATTTCCTTTAATGGAGGCTCACCTCCTCCTATTTAAGGGGAAGGATTTATCTCTTTTGTTCCTCACTTAGTCGAGCCGAGCAGCGGGAGGAACGAGAAGTTACACCTTACTAACGAGAGGTAGGTTTCCCTACCTTTCTTGAAAATAAAAATTATAGTTTTTATTTTGATTCTATAGATGTTGAAAGTTTTGTAGTTTGAAAATATTTATCAATTTTTATTGTTGTATTAAAAATCTATCAGTTGAAGTTTTTATAATGTCTTTTGATCTCTGCTTTAGATTTTTATTTTTATATTTAAACATGTTAAAAATTTACATGTTTTATGTATTAAATATATGATATTTCTTGGCTTTACAACTTATTTTTAATATTATCTAGATTAAAATTTTTGATATTCTTTGATCTAAAATTTTTAATATTTTTTGATCTGAAATTTAAAATATGCTATTATAAACGATTTAAAATTTATTTGACTAGAATGTGTTAAAATTATACACGTGTTGAAAGTATGATTTCTAATTTTTATTGAATTTAGAAGATTATTTCCTTATAGTAAAGCTTATCTCCCAATTTTATTTTTTAATTTGTTATTATGCTTTTTTTTGTTTATATAATTATCAGTGAATATATGTTGTGGTATGAAATTGGATATAAATTAGATTTAAATTGCTCACGGACCAAGCCCAACCTATAGGTCAGGTCATAGCATTATCAGGCCTTTTATCTCCTGTCTTGATATTGGGTTGTTTTCGGGGAGCAAGGCTGAAAGTGTCTCGATTGAGGATTTTAGTGCTTTGATTTCTTTTTCGAGAGACTGGTTCTTTTCTATCAGAATTTTGAAGTTTTTCAGATGAACTCTACTTGAGAGGCAGGTTCGGCCAATGGCCAAGCCTAGTCAATGGATCAGGCCCAACCCGTAGTCTAACCCAACCCAACCATCATGGGCGGTCACATGCGACGCACATAACCAGTCCATGGGCCAGGGCTGGGCCAGCTTGGCGTGATGCATGCCCAGTCATGTGTAGTGCACATGACCAGTATATTTGTCACATCTTGAATTTTATTTTTTTTTCATATCTTTCCACACAGGACAAATAGATAAAATGCTAAATGCATAAACGTCACTTTATTCATCATCTATAACCATTTATTATAATTCATTTATTCATCAAATTAAAAATGAAAAAATAAACATAGTGATGTTAACTTCAAGAATCATCTAAGTGGCTCTACCTAACGGTAGAGGAAGGTCCAATCTCCACTGGAATTCGATTTAGTACCAGAGGGAGGCTGCTCTGAAAATCAAAAACAAAGAAAATTTAGCAACGTTGAGTAGGAACCTCAAAAGTCAAATCAAAATGAATAAATGATCAAAATTCAATCAATCATCCCATTGGCGTATATCAAATACTCGAAGGAGCACTCCCCCAACAGCAGATTTAGGGGTTTACTTAGGTTTAGGGTTTAGGGGTTCGGGGTCCAGGGTCCAGGGTTGAGGGTTGAGGGTTTAGGGTTTTAGGGTTTAGGGTTTTAGGGTTCAAGGTTCAAGGTTTTAGGGTTCGGGGGTTAGGGTTTTAGGGGTTCAGGGCTTAGGGTTCAGGGTTCAGTTCAGGGTTTAGGGTTAGGGTTTAGGGTTTAGGTTCAGAGTTCAGGGTTCAGGGTTAGGGTTTAGGGGTTTAGGGCTTAGGGTTTTAGGGTTTAAGGTTTTAATATGATTGTAGATCATGATTATTGAATACTGAATTTCCAAAACATTAATTGGTTAAAAGAAGAAATTAAGGTAAATAGATAGGGTTTTGTTGTGATATTATAATTGTTAAGTGTTAACACTTCATTGTCGATTGAAAAGATAGGTTAACAAATTTTAGGGTTTAGGGTTTAGGGTTTAAGTTACATCATTAAATTTTTTTGAGAGATGTTCAGAATTTAATATGATTATAGATCATGATTATTGAATACTGAATTTCCAAAACATTAATTGTTTAAAAGAAGAAATTAAGGTAAATAGATAGGGTTTTGTTGTGATATTATAATTGTTAAGTGTTAACACTTCATTGTCGATTGAAAAGATAGGTTAACAAACTTTAGGGTTTAGGGTTCAGGGTTTAGGGTTTTAGCGTTTAGGGGGTTAGGGTTTTAGGGGTTCAGGGTTCAGGGTTTTAGGGTTTAGGGTTCAGGGTTTAGGGTTTTTGTTTTTTCGTGTTTTAGGGTTTAGGGTTTAGGCAGGGTTTAAGGTTTAGGGTTTCAGGATTTAGGGTTTCAGGGTTTTTAGGGTTTCAGGGTTTAAGGTTTAGGGTTCTGGGTTCAGGGTTCAAGGTTTTAGGATTTTAGGGTTCAGGATTTAGGGTTTTAGGCATTGTTTACGATTTTAGGGTTTAGGGTCCTTGGTTTGTAGAAACGACTTCATATCAGGCATTTTACTATCAACAGGCACATCCCATATAGCTCTTGTGAACATGTCCGAAGGCTCTCTTTGCAACCTTGTTGCGTGTGTGTGTTGTGTATGTTATGTGTATGTGTTGTGTATGTATGTGTATTGTGTATGTGTCTTTGTGTGTTATATATGTGGTGTTTAGGGTTTTAGGGTTTAGGGTTTAGGGATTAAGGTAGGCATATACAGAGAAAGAATATGGGATTAAGGTAATGCATATACAGACATGGTTGAAGCATGTCTGTATATGCATTACCTTTATCCCATATGTCTGTATATTCTTTCTCTGTTTTATTTGCTTACATGATGTAGGCCTACCATCATGCCAGTGACCTTTATGGTGTTCTGTTAGCATGCATCAACCATTCTCAGGTAATGCATATACAGACATATGGGAAGCCATTTAGAATAAACAGATACAAATATCCTCATGTTCAAAAAGGTGGTGTTGGCATGATGACAAGAAACATATAATTACATTAATATTTCTCACCAACAAAATCTGGTTGTGATCTGAGCTTCATAATCAATTTTAATAGGCCCAGAAGAAGAGCAGACTCTAATTTATGTGATTTGAAACACAACAAACCAAGAGAACTATGCATATCTTTTATGTTCCAATTTTTGATATTTGCTAGTTCATAGCATAAAAAAGTGCGGAATGAATTTACTATAAACAGGACATACAAAGTTTTTTTAGTTCATACCGACTCAAGTCAAGCTTCCTTTTGCAAATAGCAAAGTCCAACTCTGGAGATTATATGATTATATCATGGCAATTTTTCAAAATCACCAAATCTGGAGAGCTCCTTAGTCATTAACCTGATGTAAAATTTCCTCCCCGTAATTCTCTAGTAGGGCAGAGAACAACAGCTGGTACACCATTCTTTAACCCTGGCTAATAACAGTAAGAAAAACTTAAACTAATGCAAAGAAAAAGACTGACAAGATGGTAGTCCATGTATAATAATGATACCTTAATCTTCATGAGCATTGGACATAAAAACGCCAATGTCTTGCCAGAACCAGTTGGTGCACATGCAAAGCAGTCCCTCTTCTGAAATATGTAAACCATGATATGTTAGTCCTGAACTATTCAGATAATGATAATATTGTAACAGCATACAGAAATTAGTTCAGCAGTAAAAGAGAAAATTTTCTAAAGTTAAATAAAAGATAGACAGAGAGAGAGATTGAGGGAAGGAAAGAGAGAAGCAAAATTTAGGGCATACAGAAAGGAGTACTGGAATAGCCTGCCTCTGAATAGGTGTAGGCTCTTGAAAACCAAGTTCAGAAAAGTTACGCAAAGTATATGGTTTGCAGTTATACCTGCACACAAAATCAAAAATTCAAGAACTTAGCAATTCGGCAAGAAAACTGCAACTGTATAAAAGGATGAACTAAAAAAGAAACATGCTGGAAATGTGATTTGTTCTATTTGACAACATATAGTCACAAAATAAAAAATTCAAGAACTTAGCAATTCGGCAAGAAACCTGCAACTGTATAAAAGGATGAACTAGAAAAGAAACATGCTGGAAATGTGATTTGTTCTATTTGACAACATATAGCCACATAATTATTACTATGAAGTAGTACATTTCAGTGCTATAGGTACCCATATGTAAGGAATTTACAAGAGCACAAGATACCAAAGACAGAGAAGAGGCCAGAAAATCCCCAAAACAATGAAAAATGACAGTATGATATAGCAAGTCCTTGTTATAGATATTATATTGTTCTTATTTATTATTCCTTACAATATTACTTCTATAGGTACAGAAACATCTTGGATAAATGCATCAATTATGGAACCCTGTGCAATAAACTGGAAGAAAATAAAATGTCAAAATACTGATGATGCAAAAATGAAGAAAAAACATTATTGATTTTGTTTGATAAACCATCTAACATGATGACAGTCATTCAGCCTCAACTCTGGAGGTTACCTAAATGAAGAATCAATCTCTGTCGTCAACTAGCAATAGTGATTAGCAGCATATGAAACGACATTGACTGTTTTCTTTGCTTTTTTTGACAGAACTATTAAAGGTAAAACTAAGAACCATCATGTCTCTTTCTTTTGTTTCAAGCTAATAAGATAAAAATTCTACAGTAAGGATGTGAGGATTAAACATCTGAAGACATTGTTCAGTATATTGGTTCAATGGCAGCAAATATTTTATGCAGTAACTGATGGTCATGATAGTCTATGATCATCATGTCTTTAATCCTAAAGCTTAAATAAAGGCAGGACAAAAAGATAATGGTTGTGAACCTCCTTAATCAAAGAACAAACAGGAAATGTCGCTGCTGCCTGCATTGCACAAATATAGGACACCACATAGCTTGCCACATGCGATCAGCTCAAGGTCTGAACATGTATTATGATATTGAGATAATATAAACTAAGGATTTGAATTCAGCCAGTAACATGTGCATACTGGCTGGGCTGCTCAGGTGCATGAGTGCATACAGAATATGCTATGCACTGATGCCACTACATAGGCCAGCATGAGAACGTTCAGCATGTACCATCAAAAAATTTGTGCCAAAAGCCAAGCAACAGTGTGCTGCAAGTTGATCTCTAAACAAGGATTCTCCATATATGGGATCTCACCTTGAGCTTAGCTCTCCAAAACTCTCAAGCGGGGGAGGAACAACATGTCTTGAAATGTGAATTCCATACTTCTTACGCAGAATAGAAGCTTTCTGAAGCAAGAAACAAAAATTTTAAGGTATGGAAACAAAAAAGAATCATTCAACAAAAAAAAAACAAAATTAGACCAAAACCACCTCAATCTCCTTTTCCACATCCTTCTTCATCTCAGCAGAAGTAACCTCCAAAGCATTTCTTTCTAGAATAGAGGACAAAGACTCGGAACTCTTGAACACACTGAACCCCTCCACTGCATCTCATACACCAAATCCCAAACAAGATTATGACATGTAAACGAAGCTCGCATCACACAAAAGGTGTGTGTAGGTAAGCCAGAGATGCAACCAGAAGAGTCCTTATCCTTGCGCTTCCGCTTCTTCTCCTTCTTGTTCGCCTTCACCTTTGGCAAGGCATCCGGCGCTGCATCCGCTATGCCCTCAAGATCATCCGGTTCTTTCTTCGGCTGCTGCAACAAAGAACAAAGATTCAAGGATTAAAGTCAATCCAAAACAGGGAATTGGTTCACAGACCAGCACAAAATCGGTTGTCATGGTTGTCCAAGTATCTTATTGTTAGGACTCTAGCTTGGAGAGTCCTAATTGAGAGGGACATTCATGTAAAAATGTTAGGACTCTAGCTAGGAGAGTCCTAATTGAGAGGGACATTCTGTTAGGACTCTAGCTAGGAGAGTCCTAATTGTGAGGGGCATTCATGTAGGAAGTTTTTTCTTAGAGAAGAATTAGGAGATGTAAGGGAATAGGAGTCTTGAGTAGGAGTCCTATTAGGAGTTGGTTAGAAGTAAGAGTCTTAAGTAGGAGTCCTATTAGGAGTTAGGGTTTAGAAGCCCTATAAATAGCCATGTATTCCTTCTCTTTTCATAAGCAATAGATGAATCTTTTCTGCAGCCTTTGAGCAGCACTTGGAGGGAGGAACCCCTATAGAGTTCCAAGGAGGCCGATCCCCTAAAGAGATCAACCCCAAGTTTAGAATCTGCAAGGGTTCTAACACCTGGTATCAGAGCAGCGTTCTTGGCGTCTCGCTGCCCTTTCACAGCCATCCATCAACCCTCCACAACCATCCAAAGCAATTCCAACAATTGCTTAAAAGATCGTCACCGAATTCCGCCACCATCTCCACCACCACGGATCATCCTTTGATCTCCCCGTGAATTGCAACAGGTTCTGGTTTCCTACCTTACTGCTGCTGCAATTTAGTTATCCATATTCGAAAATCCAAAAAAAAAAAAAAAAAAAATCGTTCCTATGTTGCTGCATAAACTTTTCGTCACAAAGTTTTCATCTCTACGACGAAAGATACATTGCAGAATTCCAGCCGCATAGCACCATCTGTTTGATCTTGCTACTGTGCTTTTTCTATCCAAATTTCTACGAAATTTTTATGACATCTTTGACACTTCTTAACAGTAGATTTCCCTTTGGTTTCATCAAAAAATTCTCAATATAAACTACTGATCTTTTATGTCCAATCTGCTGCACTTGAATTGCAGAATTCAAGCCGCATAGCACCATCAGTTTGATCTTGCTACTGTGCTTTTTCTATCCAAATTTCTACGAAATTTTTATGACATCTTTGACACTTCCTAACAGTAGATTTCCCTTTGGTTTCATCGAAAAATTCTCAATATAAACTACTGATCTTTTATGTCCAATCTGCTGCACTTGAAAATCTATGCTGCAGAAAATTTCAACTGCATATCGTTGCCTTAACCCATCTATTTGCAATATTTTTTGAATGAAATTTCTTATAGACTTCATATATCATCTTGGCTTCCATCTAAGATTGATCTATTAAGAAATTCATCTCTAAAAACGATTTTATGTTGCTGCAAATTTTCATCGTAACCCGCTGAAATTTTTTGACGATAATTCTGCAATTGCAACTTGCACCAATTTCTTTGCTGTTATACTGTCGAAATTTTCTTGATTAAATTAGATATCCTTGCTGTCATATAAACTGTGATTTTGCTATCAATTCCCTCCTCAATTCTCTCACGTTTTTGGTGGAAATTACGTCGAGAAACCGTTGTTTCTTCGACGACAATTCTACTCTTACAAGACAGCACATACTTGCTGCAACTTCCACGGATTTCTGTCAAACCTTTGCTACCATCTACCACAGATCCAAAACTTTCATCCACAGTCCTAAAACTCTACCAAACCACACCCTCAAACTGCACCCAAAACAGCCACAAAACAAGCCTAAACCGTAGCCTACATCCACCAATCCACCAACACTTTCGACCATCACTTCTCTCAACCTATACATGCCTTTAACCCAACAGCAAAAGAGAGATCTTAACATCATTGATTTGGGGCCATATACTATGGCATCTAAGGAGGCAATCAATGCTAAATTCGAAGCCTTGGAGGCGCGAATGGAGGATAAGATTCGGACGCTCTTTACCGAACTCAGATTGGGCCGACCACTAAGCCCGAAGAAATCATATCAAGGAGAGAGCTTTGCCCAATCACACCAAGCCCGAAGAGATGACTTCCAAGAGAGGGGAAGCTCTATGACCAACCCCAACTATCCATGCATGAGAGTGGACTTCCCTAGATGGGAAGAAGGAGACCCGATTGGTTGGATTTCGCATGCGGAGCGATATTTTCGGTACCACAAAACCGCGGATGTATCTATGGTGAAAATTGCAGCTATACATCTTGAAGGGGATGCTATTCAGTGGTTTGACTGGTTTGAACATACTTATGGAGTCCTTTCATGGCGACAATTCAAAGAAGAACTGCTGATTCGCTTCAGACCAACCGATTACGAGAATATTGACGAACAACTAGCAAAGATCCGACAAACCTCCACCATTCAGGAGTACCAAACCAGGTTTGAAAGGTTATCTAATCAAAATC
Source organism: Musa acuminata AAA Group (assembly GCF_036884655.1). Lineage (NCBI taxonomy): Eukaryota > Viridiplantae > Streptophyta > Magnoliopsida > Zingiberales > Musaceae > Musa > Musa acuminata. The sequence continues at coordinate 39,696,908 of NC_088338.1, forward strand.
ATGATTGGTCTCAAAAACAGCTATTGAGGACCTTCATTGAGGGCTTGAAGCCGGAGATCCGAGGAGAAGTTAAAGCGCGACAACCGTACACGCTTATGGCAGCCATCTCTTTCGCACGACATCAAGAGGAGCAATTGAACCATGAAGCTCGGAGGACTAGGGTCACTCCTCAACCAGTAATATTGAAGCCCTCAGCCCCCCCTACTGTCGACCAAGTCCCTGCACCAAAGAGGTTAACAGGAGAAGAGCTTCGGGAGCGATATGCGAAGGGGTTATGTTGGCATTGTGACGAGCCGTGGAGCCGTAAGCATCGCTGTAGTAAAGGAGGACTTCTTATGATTGAACCGATAGAAGAAGAGGTCATTGAACATCCAAAAGAGAGCTTTGAACATGAAGAAGAAGATGCAGAAGAAGAGCCACAACCGACCGAAGTTACGGTACATACACTAGCTAGCTACTCAAACCCGCAAACGATGAAAATTGGAGGCCTTCTCAAACAACAACCAATCACTGTTCTCATCGACACGGGCAGTACTACTAACTTCCTAAATAGTAAGCTTGCTGTTCGGATATCATTACCTATCGAGAATCGCTGCAGGTTTGATGTTAAGGTCGCCGACGGACGGATTTTGAATTGTGATCATAGGCGCTTGCAGGAGAAACTATTGCTGCAGGACCAAGAGATAATTGCAGATTTCTTCCTTCTCCCTCTTAACAATCATGAGGCCATGCTCAGAATTAAATGGTTGACGACATTAGGTGATATTTCCTGGAATTTTATGAAACTAATTATGAAATTTTACAGTAAGGAGAAACAGGTGACATTGCACGGGAAACGTAGGGGCGACATAACAACGATTTGCACACAACAAATGGAGAATGTTTTGCATAAAGCATGCAGCGGCTTTTTGGTACAACTTGAGCAGCAAACTAAGGGAGAGCCAACAGAATTTGAAGATCCAAATCTACTTCCTTTGCTTGCTGAATTTTCAAATATATTTGACGAACCGCGCAACCTACCTCTTACCTGTCGGCATGATCATTGTATAATGATTCTTCCAGGCAAATTTTCAGCAAATGCTCAGCCATATCAGTATCCACATCTCCAGAAGGATGAAATAGAAAGGGTTATAAAAGAGATACTCGAAACTGGAGTTATTCGGCCAAGTTGCAACCTCTACTCTTCGCCGGTGCTACTTGTACGCAAGAAGGACGGAACAAGGCGAATATGTGTTGATTACCAAGCTCTCAATGGCATAATCATCAAGGACAAATACTTTATTCCAATAGTAGATGAATTGCTAGATGAAAGGGAGCACAAATCTTTACAAAGCTGGACCTTTGATCCGGGTATCATCAAATACGAGCATGCGAAGAAGACATACGGAAAACCACCTTTTGAACACACAACAACCACGAATTTTTGCTTTCTTCAACAAAAGGTGGAATATCTTGGGCATATCATAACAGAGGAAGGTGTGGCAGTGGACCCCTTCAAAATTGGAGCAATGCAAAACTGGCCGACCTCGAGAAACATAAAATTGCTACATGGCTTTCTGGGTTTAACAGGCTACTACCGCAAGTTCGTGAAAAACTATGGAAAGATCAGTGCATCACTTACTTCCTTACTAGAAAAAGATGTCTTCCAATGGTTGGACAGAGCCTCCGCTGCCTTCGACAAACTTAAGGCAGCCATGACGACGACGCCGGTGCTAACACTACCAGATTTCAACCGACCCTTCATTATTGAGGCCGACACATCTGGAGTCAGAATTGGAGCCATTCTCATGCAAGATGGTCGACCACTCGCATACACTAGCAAGGCATTATCTCCCTCCGATCAAAATATGTCAACATATGATAAGGAGATGCTCGCCATTGTGCGCGCAGCAACGAGGTGGAGATTGTACTTGATCAGGCGATACTTTCAAATCAAGACCGACCATAAAAGCCTAAAATATCTCTTGGAGCAGAAGATATCTTCCCCTGAACAGCAAAAATGGGTAACAAAACTTCTTGGATTTGATTTTGAAATAACTTACAAAAAGGGGAAAGAGAATGTTCTTGCAGATGCGCTTTCGCAGCTACCCGAGCAAGTTGAAGTTTCGACCGTTTCACTTCCGACCAGCGACTTCCTTGAGGATATTAAGATGGAATGGCAGGAAGATTCAGATACTAGTAAGATTATAAAAAAATTGGAGGAAGCACCAAGCCCCATGGCTCATTACAATTGGGATTCAAAAGAATTACACTATAAGGGACGCATTGTGCTTGTGACAAATTCTACTTGCATCTTCAATAGCAGATTTTGGACAAAGTTATTCTATATGCAGGGTACTAAATTGAAAAGGAGTACGACATATCACCCACAAACCAACAGCCAACCGGAAGTTTTAAACAGGTGCTTGGAGACAGCGCAAAGCCACCCACCAAATATGACTACCCAAAGAGAACTCCAGACCCAGCCAAGTGCCATTATTGATCGACGGATCGTGACTCGACGATGACGACCCACTAATGAAGTGCTAATACAGTGGGCGAACCTACCAAAAGAAGATGCCACTTGGGAGAACTATGACGACTTGAAGATCAAATTCCCAGAATTAATGAATCATCAGCCTCGAGGACAAGGCTGATTTGAAGAGGGCGGGTCTGTTAGGACTCTAGCTTGGAGAGTCCTAATTGAGAGGGACATTCATGTAAAAATGTTAGGACTCTAGCTAGGAGAGTCCTAATTGAGAGGGACATTCTGTTAGGACTCTAGCTAGGAGAGTCCTAATTGTGAGGGGCATTCATGTAGGAAGTTTTTTCTTAGAGAAGAATTAGGAGATGTAAGGGAATAGGAGTCTTGAGTAGGAGTCCTATTAGGAGTTGGTTAGAAGTAAGAGTCTTAAGTAGGAGTCCTATTAGGAGTTAGGGTTTAGAAGCCCTATAAATAGCCATGTATTCCTTCTCTTTTCATAAGCAATAGATGAATCTTTTCTGCAGCCTTTGAGCAGCACTTGGAGGGAGGAACCCCTATAGAGTTCCAAGGAGGCCGATCCCCTAAAGAGATCAACCCCAAGTTTAGAATCTGCAAGGGTTCTAACACTTATATTGCCAACTAAAAGGGCTCTTTAGCAGATGTATAATAGTCTATGTAAAATAGAGTAGAAAGACATCTGTAAACCAAAGAAGAAGGTAGGAACAACATGTCATACCATAGAAGAGGCTTAGGAACATCATGGTCTTGCATAATTACCAAAATTAAAGTTATGGCTTTTGTTCTGACAACAAATAGTGAGAAAATGTCTTCAGCTAGTGAAGGTGAAACAAAGGTAGAGGAATGCTGATGGACAGTACTTCAGCAACTGCAGTGCTTGTAATTTAAAGTTTCAGTAATGCTTGTGAAAGGTCTAAGAAGAGTAAACACACAAAAAACCAAGAACCAATAAATTTCATTACCTTCCTCCATGCATAGCCTCTGTTGGTTTTCTTTTGAGCTTTGTCAACATAATAAAGATGGACCTTGGAAAAAACTAATATGCATGTTTCTAATTGAGGAAAAATTTAAATCCATGAATGCAAATTAGTAATTGCAAAGATAAGTCTAGTCTGTACAGAACAGGAAAGCAAGTGTATTCATGATATCAATGTAATCAACATCTACGGAAACAGGAAAGCCCTCTACAACTAATTGATCTAGATTCAATATGCTTGAGTAAAGGCAAATTCACTTTATTCTTCTTCAAGTAATCTCCTGAATAAGACCCAAATAATATTTATTGTTTTTCTCCTTCCCTAAGGTAACATTTTCAGCCTTTTCTTTTGGTACATTTCATAAACAATTTAGGAAAAAAAAGTTGTGTTGTGCTTATATATTCTGAAGGACAATTTATTAACTTGATATCAGTGGGCATAATGAAAAGCAAACTCAATTAGATTGTCTAAATATTTAAATCATCATGATATATTACCCAAAAGTAGGATGAATATGCAATGTCTTGAATAAGATTATCAAATAAGTAAATGATGACTCCCAAACAAACTAGGTGATGACTACCAAACAAACCAGCCGATTGCAATATTCCAAATACCAATAGGCATTGGCGGGCTCCCAATATCTGAGACACCACATTTGACAACGATCAAAGTTGCAACCACTTGAATTGTAATTTTGTATTGTGCCAATATTTCGAGCTTTGCTCAGTACGGTATGATATAGGTGTACTGAGCGATACACCAGGGTGTACTGTTCGATATATATATATATATATATATATATATATATATATATATATATATATATATATATATATATATATATATACACATAAAAAAATAAAAATCAATATATAAAATATTAAAAAATAAAAAAGGAGGCATAAGCTGCCTCAGCAATGTCGCCTCCTTTTCTTCTCCTTATGTTAGACGAGGAGAAGAACGCGATCTTCTCCTCATATGTAGCGTTTGGCGAAGATGTTGAAGGCAGCAGATGTCTTCGGCCATCGATGAAAAATGCGACGAAGGTTGTAGGCAAGTTTCGCTGTACCGTACCGGCGTTTTGACCCGGGCTCGGTACGATATGGTACCAGTGTACCGGGCGGTACGCCCTGGTGTACCGAATATTTTTTTTATTTTTTTTTTCATACTGTAGCAGTGCTACAGTATAGTACTGTAGCACTGTAGCGGTATCGGGGGGTCCGTCTACCGGTAACCTGTCGGACCGGTACGTACCCCTCGGTACGGGCAATACGCTTCAGTACAGCAGACCTCGGTTGCAGGTGCCTTCGGCCTTCGGCAAAGAATGCGACGAAGAAGCTGACCGCCGCCTCTCCGCTATTGATAAGACCCTAAAGTTTAATCATAGAAGAAAGGGGAGAAAAGGGGATGATCACTTCGACGGGATCAGCCTCTTTAATCATTTCGAGGGGATCGACCTCCTAGGTTTTGTCAAAAGACTGGAATTATATTTCATTGAGTGCTGAAAAGAAACAGATACATCCAAGGTTGCTCCTTCTTCAACAACTCAGTCAGTGGAGTTGCGCGCTTCGAATACCCAGCTATGAAGCGAGCTTTGAAAATAGTTCGAAGGTGCTCGACATGCTCCTCGAGCGTTTGGCTGTAGGCGACGATATCGTCCAAGTAGACGACCAGAAACTTATCAAAATACTCTTTGAATAGTTGGTTCATAAGAGTGCAGAATATGACCAGAGCATTGGTTAAGCTGAAACGCATCACTTAGAACTCAAACGCTCCAGACTTGGTCACGCAAGTAGTCTTCACTTCGTCGCCTTCAGCAATGCGCACCTGCCAGTACCCCGACCGAAGGTCAAGTTTGGAGAAATACTTTGCTGGTCGAACAAGTCTGCAATGAGTGGGATGGGATACTGGTTCTTCATCGTCACCTTATTGAGGGCTCGACAGTCGACGCATAGTCGGAGGTTCCCATCTTGTTTCTTTTAGAAGAGAACTGGAGCTCCGAATGATGCTTCAGAACTGCGGATGAGACCACCGCTTAGCAGTTCATCTAACTACTTTTTGAGCTCTTCCAACTCTGCAGAGGACATGCGGTAGGGTGGTCTCGCTGGAAGCTTCACTCCCGGTACCAGCTCGATATGATGATCCACGCCCTTGCGTAGTGGTAGAGTTTTCGGCAACTTGAGTGGCATAATATCTGTGAACTCCTTCAAAACGTTTGCCACCATAGTAGATTCATGAACGACCTCACCGTAGAGGGGCTCTAGCTTCACAACAGCCACGAATGTTGATTCGACTTTTCATACCCCTTTCTTCAATTATAATGCCGATATTTGTTGGGGGTCCTTGGTTACTCTTCAAGAGACGAGAACCACACAGGGGTCGTTACCTCCCATCATACATAGGGAGTTTAGGAACAACATTAGCACCAACTTCATCGCATGCATGAACTCCATTTCGAGAATCACTTGAAAGTCGTCCAATGACACCGCTATCATGTTTGTGCTCCCGCTCCATGTTTCTATCGTGATGGGGACCTCCCTTTGCTAGCTCGACGATCCACTTGGCCTCCAAGTTCACTGCCTTCATCCGACTTGGGTTCTTCTCCAAGATTAGCCCAAGTCGCTTTGCTTTTTGGTTGGAAATAAAGTTGTGGATAGCGCCTGTGTCCACCATTGACCATTGAGCTTAATGTCCACGTACATCAGCTTGCTACTCCCTGCTTTCAATGGCTTTGCCTTAATGTTCTCCCCCATTTGACCCCACAATGCATTCAACAAATGTATTGCTTCTATTCAGGGACCTTGCGACTCCTCATCGTCGCTATTGGATTCTAAACTACTTGAACTGAAGGCGATGGCCTCGCCTTTTAGAAGGTAGAACGAACAGTTGCAAGTCCACAAATAAATGCTCACCGGGTGCCGTGCACGAAGGAAAGTTCCTGTCAAGTTAACGTATGAACTTGTGAAGATTGTTCAACGACCGACATTATACCGAAGCCCCATCCCCCATGGTGTCACCCGGGCGGTTCCAAGGTGCTGAAATGACTGACGTTTTGCGTTCAGTTGCGGTCTACAGAAAACAGGCTGCGGCACGCAAAAATGGAGTCATTTTGGGGCAATTTGGCCCAACGCAACGAGAGATCACACTGTACCGCTGCAACCTGTTCGAACATGGATTTTTACAAACAAAAACACACAAAACCAAGGCAAAACATGCAAAAGCGAACCGATTCGTTGAACGAAGTTGTTACGGGTGCGCGACGATCGTTCATGATAGTATGATCGGTACACTGGTACGGATCGAAAGTGTAAACCTTATTCTAGCCAAAAACTATATTACCTCAAAAATACATTTACCTAACTGTTTTCTCTATTTATTCTTAATTGATCTTTGACTAAAAACAAAGGGCTATAGAATTCATTTATATCTCACAAGCAACAAATTAACAATTGAAACACCCTCACTAATAAAAGATAAGCTCCAAGCCATTTGTAGAAATGGGTTGAATTACCTTCGCAAGGCTGAAACAAGTATATTTGCCCCCTCTTTCAAGTTCATTATTAGACATGAAAAGGAAATAAAAACATCAGAAAAAAAGGGAAAAGATACAAATAACACTGTTTAGTAGTTAAATAGCACTGTATGTCATGTCAATAAAAGAAAATTTTATCACAAGAATAAAAACATGCAAAGGATTTAAGTCAAAAACACAAATAAGAAGGTCCCAATACACTACAGAAAATAAATAATACATTCTTTGGAAACAAAAAATTGTGAACATCTATACTTACAGGAGACTGAAGGTAATTTACTAAAAGGTCCGGACCTGCATAATAGACTAGAGAAAGTAGTTTCTGAGCATGTGACAAAGCAATTGTCTCATCACTTGCAAGAACCACACATGGAAGTGCTTTGATGAGGATGCCAATAAGTTGAAAAAGTAAGATTCACTGCAGCAGCACAAAAATTATCTATTTTCTTAACTAACAAATAAGAGAATAACCCTTGTAAATATATCAGAAATTTCATTTTTGGTTATAAATTTCTCACCCAAAACAAATAAAGATTCAAGGGATTACTGAGCTACCATGGACACAACATCTGCATCGTCACAAACCAGCACACACACACTCCTGCAATTATTATATACAAGAAAAGGAATTAGCAATAAAACTCAACCCAAACTACCATGACAACAGGAGACAAACCTGCACATACTATTATTCTAATGCTCCTGTCAACTAAACTATAAAATGAAATTATGAACCATAAAAGTTAACATGATTGCACGTAAGTTTAATGGCAGTGCTAATATAATGCAGGATTAGCATAACAAAGTTAAGAGTTGATTGCACATAAGTTTAATGGCAATGCTAATATAATGCAGGAGTGGCAAACAAAGACAAAGATCTAAGAGAAGTATAGAACAGGATCATCAAAAAAATTGTTAAAATTGAACCACCGAATTTTACTTGTTATCACTATTAACAACAATATAATTCATGACATTGCACAGTTTAAGCATTCATAAAATAGCCACAAAAGAAAGGACAGCAGTTAGATTTTAAAATAATCAAACTAGCCAATTAATAATATATATATAAGAATTAAAAGTCAATACTGAACCAAGTCATAATAAGAAAAGTTTTAGTTGAGAGAAACCATATTGCCTCTGCTCCATAATAATAGATCACACACAACTGAACCTAACACAGTATACTCACCAAAAGCATTAATTTGCTTCTTTGCAAAGTGCATCTACAATTCAACAGAAGCCCCTGTATGCCATCTACAAGTGTTTTTCTGACCTTTTCTACAGAATGAATACAAAGCTGAAAATGACAATGAACCACTTTATTGTCACAGATGAGAGGATTAATAATGGATCCCATTACCAACGAAACTTCGAAGAAAACAACAAAATAAACAAATAATAGGGAGGATGATAATACATACATGTGGAAATGCAGCAGACATTAATTTATCAACATTAGAAGAAGTTTCATCAATCCACTCCTTCAAATGATGTACGAATAAAGTTCTTTTGCCATTGCCATGATCAACTATCTTTTGTTTATGATCATCGTTAATAGCTTGATTAAACGAATCTCCAATCATATTTAGTGACTGAACATGACCATTTAAAGGTAAACTACGAAGAGCCTCTACGACAAATTAGGTAGATTTATTTTCCATGGGTGAAAGTGATCCAATATCATTTACAGGCATCTCAACGGAGAGAAGATTTGACTTTTCGTCTAAAACAATAATCAAGAGCTCAGTCAAACCACAAATAGCCTGCTCGATGGCAACACAGCTTCCAGCAGCACGACTAATAATAGTTGTAATTTATTTAATTAGATATATCTATGTTTCAAGAATTACATGTGAATTTCTATAATGTAATTAGCCTTAAATTTAAAATCATGAATTTAAAATTTTAATTAATGGATTTGAGTTATTCTTTAATAATTTTAAATATTGAAATCTAATTTGATAAGAGGAGTCTAATCGGGGTTTGACTTGAGTCAAGTTGATCTATCAGACCAGATCGACTAAGCCCATGTGGTCAAGTACGACCTAGCCCATGTGACTAGGCATGACTCAGCCTATGTGGCCAGGTAGGAGCCAGCCTATATGACAAGGTACGATCCATTCCATGTGGCCATGTATGACCCAGCCCATATAGCAAGGTACGACCTAGCCCATATGGCCAGGCATGGGCCAGCTCATGCGGCTAAGTACGACCCAGTCCATGTGGTCAGATATGACCCCAACTCATGAGTTTGGGTACGATTAACTCGTGAGCCAAGCATGGCCTAGTTTAGTGGCAAGGGTCAGCACAACTTATAAGTGAGGCTTAGCCTAGTGCATGAAGTTAAACTTGCCTAGCTATGCGATTGACATTAGACACATCGTCGCTCCTCTATCTAGCCCGTTGTACCTCAACTCAACCTATTACTTGGAATAGACATGTGTAGCGCATGTGACCCATCCAAGACTCAGGTGGGTTGGTTCGGTTTGGGATAACACTATACGACATAGTCCAATTTTCTCTCCCTTTATTAGTTTGAGCTTGTTTAATTAACTAAATTAGACAGGTTTGATCGGTTAAAGCTGGTTTAGGGTGATTCCAGATTAACTTAACTAGTTCAAACCTACTTGACCTAATCGAGATCAATCAAATCTAAATTAGACCAGTCTAGGGTGATTCCAGACCGGTTCTATAAGAATTTAAGGTTGGTTCTGTTAGGTCATAATTGAGTTAAGTTTGGTTTAAGTCAATTGAGCTTCCAATTAGGGTTTTAGTTGATTGAGGTCTATTGAGAGATTGATGTTTCATGCTTTTATGATTTGATGAATTTAAAGGTTTTATCTGAAGATGTCATTTGAAAATGATTATTAGTTTTTTACGTTTCTTAAGTTTATGATATTGAAATGATTGTTATCATGTAGTAGATGTGGTTAGACTAGTAGTTCACATTAGAAGTATAACCTATGAAAGAGCTGTCGGCCCATCACAGTGCGGAGCCACCAATGAACATAGTCTAATAGATTATACATCAAGTATGTTTTCTCATTTAATCATATTGATTTCTTGATGCATGCATAAGTGAATAGATGAGTATAAATGAATGATCATGGATGTTTATGTATCCCTGCCTAGGACAGGTATGGCGATTCCCTTCGGGGATTAGCGGGCCGTCAGACGTGATGGTTAGACGGTTCCTCCATCCGCCGTTGAGAGGAAAGTGTCCCCACTTGGGCGGGTGAGGGATACCAATCCATCCGCTGTTAGGAGTGCGATAAGTATTATCTCTATCCGCTGTTGGGAGGAATTCATCCCGTGGAATATGCCACTCCATCTGTTGTCGGGAGAGTGCACTATCGGGTGTAATGTACGCCTTTGTTATCTAGTTATTATATATGTGTTACATGTAGCTCATGCATGATTTTGTTTATTATGTGCGAGTGAACAAAAGTATCGTGGCTGATGAGTCAGCACGGTTAGGTCCGCAAGTCGATGTCTGGAGCTTCTTGCGGGGTGAGTAGGATGATGAGGTGGCCGCGCCCTCGGGAAGGAATGTTGGCCGACGTTGGTCGGGATCCGGGCCGGCTCACTGCTCTCCTTTGTGCAATGGAAGGTATCTCCTGGGTCGAGACGCTCGCCGCTCCGGGGTGGCCGTTTCGGAGCAACTCGGACATGAATCGGGCTAGCAGAGTCGGTTGGGCCCTCGTGAGAGGATGTTGATCAGCGTTTCTAAGTTTGCCGACCCGGGCACCGTTTGTGGTGGGATTCGTCTCTCCGACTCCGGGATGAATGGCAGCGCGTCCTCGTGTATTGGATGGCAATTCCCGGGTTGAGGCACTCGCCGTTCGGGGGTGTCCGCCTTCCTGCAAAATGGCCTTCGTCAGGTGTTTCCCGACTTTGGCCCCTCCGACGAGCAAGTCAGTGGAGTATTTGATATCGAGTTTCTTTTTTTCCACTCTGGCCGGGCGTCGGCCAGGGGTTTATATACAATTGTGTGAGGATTGGTTGCGCCTCAGTTCGGTGTGACTATTGACCCTTGTGAGATGGGACGACTTTTCTAACGAGCTGGCGTCGTTGGGGATGCCTGAGTGGCATCAGACAGCACCACCCCGAGCCCTCGAGATAGTCGTGTCGCATAGTGTCTCGATACAGAACCTGGCTTGACGTGTGTCACGGGGTTCTGATGGCGTGCGGCGTCGGATTCTGATATTAGTTGGGACGTGGCGTGTGACGTCGGTGTTGACTCATCTGGGGGCCAAAATATACCTTATCACTTCTCCCCCCTCTCCCCCCCCCCCCCCCCCCCCTCTCCAAGGCATGCCGTTGGGTCCCTAATAGGCCGGGAGGCATGCTTGGGGCTGAAGGACGCAATTGTGCTGGTTGCCCGTGCGAGGAAGCCGGATTGATTCGTCGGGGGGCGATTTTAGAGGGGCGATGCCCCGTGATTTGGATAGGATTAATCCTGCTGATCGAACGGTGGGGGCCTGATGAGGCGATAACTAAACGTCGAAATCGGCCAGATAAGACCTGCGGAGCGAACCCGACGTGTCTCACTCGGGGCGAATCAGAGTCGACATGAAGCGACTTGGATAATGGGTTAGGCCGGTGATTCGGGCACTAGATCGACCGAGATGTGACTCGGGCATAAGATGGGCCGCGAGGTGTAGCTCCGGGCGATGGATCGGGCCTGTGGGTCGAGTGATCGAATCTGGTTCTGGTTCCGGTGCTGACGGGTCGCAAGTTGGGAGCGATCGAGAGCGACCCGGGCAGGAAACAAACCTGGGGACTGAGTGGGTGAGCTCGGCTACGGATTGAATCTAGGGACCGAGTGAGTAATCTCGGCTCCGAATTGAACCTGAGGATCGAGTGGGTGAGCTCGACTACGGAAAATCTGGAGACCGAGTGAGTAAGCTCGGCTCCGAATCGAATCTGGGGACCGAGTGAGTAGGCTTGGCTTCGGATGGAATCTGGGGATCGAGTGAGTAAGCTCGGCTCCAAATCGAATCCGGGGATCGAGTGAGTGAGCTCGGCTCCGGATTGAATCGGGGGACCGAGTAAGCTCGGCTTCGAATTGAATTTGGGGACCGAGTGAGTAAGCTCGGCTTCGAATTGAATTTGGGGACCGAGTGAGTAAGCTCGGCTCCGAATTGAATCCGGGGACCGATTCATACCTGAATGTTGAATGTCGTAGCGTCACGTGGCGGGTCGGGTGGAGCATCACGAGGCCTGACGGGAAACTTCGTTTTGAACGGCCTTTCGGCGGGGGGTCTCGGGTGATCGGACGCTTCTGGCGGGAGCTCCGAGGCGAGCGAATCTGGCGGATCCGAGGGGTTACGATGGGTCTTTAATGCCTCGACTGTTCCTCTCCTTGGGAAGCCCTAATCGCCGCCCCGCCGTGGGTTACTCGCCTTTTATAATCCCCATTCAGGGCGGTTGCCATCACCTTCGCCATCAGTCTTTCGTCCCGCACTTCAACTCTTTCTTGCAACTCCACTGTCCTCCTTCCTTCAATCCCTCGCCCCGGTCCCCGGGCTTCTTCCTTGCAACTCTGACGTCGGGATGTCTCCGTCTTCGTCTTTATTTTCGTCTTTGTCTTTGTTTTCGTCCTCTTCTCCCTCTCCTTCTCCTTCTCCTTCCCCCTCTGCAAATTCCCGGGCTGAGGTAGTGAGCGTGTCTTCGGGTAGCGCTTCCTCGGAGGCCTCAGAGTGTTCAGTCGCGCTTGAGGCCCTTAAGTCATGGCACGACGTGGACTAGGTGGTGACCGAGGACCTTTTGAAAGTGCTCCGGGATCGCTACCGCATCCTGGAGTGTTACGGCCTGCACACCCCTTGGCCTGGGCAGCGGTCGTACGACCGGTTTCCCGATGGATTCGGGTTAACCGTGGGGGCACTCGAGGCGACACTACGGTTCCCGATGCACCCTGTTATTAGGGACTGTCCTCACTTTTGGAGGATCTCCCCCTCCCAGGTGTCGCCAAACTCCTAGCGCTACTTGGTGGCTTTCATCTGGGAGTGTCGGGGGGCTGGGATCGAACTGTCCCGACCCCTCTTTCTAGCTTACTTCCGCTTGGTCAAGGGACCAGGTGGGTATTACTAGACCGCCCATAGCGGTTTCAAGATCAGTGGTGCACCCTCCAACAACAAAGGTTGGAAGAGGCGTTTCTTCTATATTAGTTGTGATCAAGAGTGGGGCTTCAGCACTGGGTGGGCTTTTCGGACCATCGATAACGCCCCCCCATTGCCTTCTGCTGGAGACGCAGCGATCGTGGATCGTCTTAAGGGTATCCTGTCCTCTTCTCAAGCAATTAAGGAAAAGACCGAGGAGTGGATGATCGCCCGAGGCTACTGCCCAAGGGGAGGGCTCGGGGAGTGTGAATGGGAAAGGGTCGACCGGGTCGTCCGGCAACGACCCTTCCAAGAGGGCGCCGACGTGCCCCTTGCCGGTACGGGAACTGTGCCGCATCTATTTCGGGGCCGAGGGTGGGTAGTACCAAGCCCAGCGTATGACCGATCTTCCGGCCGGGGAGCCCGAGGCCCCCTACGCCGCTTGGTGGCCGACTCTTAAGGCCGACAACCGTCTCTGGGGCAATGGCCTAACCGCTCAAGAGTTCGTCCGAGGGACGTTGCACCCAGGCCTGTCCAAGGACCTCTACAGCTCCACTTCTGAAGTGCTAGTAGGGCGGGCGGCCAAGTCGCTCGTTTGGGTAAGTAATGGCTTCCTTCCCCTACCCGATCCCCTCTTTCTTGGGTGCTGACATCGATCCTCATGCAGAGCCAACACTACGGTATGGCATCGCTGACCAGATGCTGGAGGGAAGGGTCCAAGGAGGTCGAGCCCCCTTTGGGCAAAGGGCCAGGCCACGTCCATCGGAGTAAGGGGAACGATTGGTTGGTGCGATAGTCGGGTGTGTTGCTGGCATTGTGGGCACTGCTGCACGTATGACATGGCGTCCTGGCGCATGGTTGGCCAGTAGTATCCTTGCCGAAGGGTTTTGAAACCCAAAGTTCATCTAGGTATGATATCATCGGCCCGCGTGTTCTGCGCCCGAGGTATTCTGGTGACTGAAAGGCAGTTTAATCGGTGGGCGAGTCGCTTTGCCTCCAATAGGTATGATATCATCGTTGGGTCTCGGGCTTCGTAGCTTCCATTGACGTGTCCCGTTACCAGTTGGGAGTCGCTGAAGATTTCAAGGTCGCCTACATCCATCTCCAAAGCGAAGCGTAGGCCGTGGAGCAGCGCTTCGTACTCGACCTCATTGTTAGTGGCCCGGAATTGCAATTGGAGTGACCTCTTGTAGGTTTCTCCCAACGGGTCTTTGAGGATAAGCCCGACCCCGGCCGCTTCGGAAGTGGATGAGCCATCTACATGCAGGGTCCACGTGTTCCGATTGTTCTCCCGCCCCACAGCATGGTCCTATGGTAGGTGGAAACCACCATCATTATCTTGTTGAGCGTTGGGCGGCCGAGGATGACGTTGTAGGCTGAGGATAGATCGACTACCATGAAGGTGGTCATTATCGTCTTCGCCCTCGGCTCCTCCCCAATGGTGACGGGGCAGACCGTGGTCCCGAGCGGGGAGACGGAATCCCCTGTGAATCCTGTGAGGGCTGACGTCATAGGGGTAAGGTCTCCCTCGATCAAGCTAAGCTTCTTGAAGGCGTTGAAGTAAAGAACGTCGACGGAGCTCCCGGTGTCAACCATCACCCTCTTAACTCGGGCATTGGCGATCTGGATGGAGATCACCAGAGCGTCGTCATGGTGGGAGCACTCGGCCTCCCCGGCCCCGAAGGTGATTTCAAGCTCAAGATCGGGCCAGGGACGTTTCTATACAGTGCTGCGGGCGTAGGCCTTTTTCGCCGCAGAGCTACTGCCACCGGCCGTTGGTCCCCCGGAGATGACGTCGATTTGTCTCTCGACGGGTCCCTTGGGGTGTGGAGTCGCCTCCGGGGATTTGAGGTAACGTCCGAGGTGACCTCTCCGGATCAACGCCTCTATTTGATTCTGGAGGTCATGGCAGTCCTCCGTGTCATGACCGTAGTCCCGATGGAACCTATAATATTTAGACCGATCTTTGTGAGTGGCCTTCATAAGACGAGGTTGTTGCAAGAGACATGTCTCCTTGATTTGGAGGAAGATCTCGGTGCGAGACGTATTTAGGGGGAGAGGTGAGGGCCTCGGGAGCGGTAGCTCTTGCCGGCCGAGCCCACGGCGGGGTATCGCCGAGGCTGATGAGGTTGTTCCTCAGGACAGTTCCACCCTTGGCCTATTGCCTTTCATTAACATCCCCGCCACCAGCGCCTCGACGGCGACGTACTGGTTCGCATTGTAGCATTTCGGAAATGGTCGCTAGCGGCTTCTCGATCAGTGACCAGAAGAACCTCGAACGCTTAAAACCCATCAGAAAGGCCTGCAAGATTAGAGAGGGGTGAACGTCTGGAAACCCCTGGATCTCAGTGGAAAATCATACCACGAACTGAGAGAGCGACTCGTCTTCGAGGGCCTTGTGGTGAGCCTTGGGGGTGACAATCCCGGGTCTTTGAACAGACGCCAGTAGATATCCAGTGTCGAAGCCGGGATCCCCTCGTCTCCGGGGGCGGGGAGGGCTTGACTTTCTAGCTTGACGGAAGGTAGGCCGGTCGGTGGTTCTCTCCTAGGGAGAACTCCTGTTAGCTGCTCCTACGACATAGCCCTTCCTCTAGCGCCAAAATCTTAGTGAACAAAAGTACCGTGGCTGATGAGTCATCACGGTTAGGTCCGCGAGTCGATGTCGGGAGCTTATTGCGGGGTGAGTAGGATGATGAGGTGGCCACGCCCTCGAGAAGGAATGTTGGCCGACGTTGGCGAGATCCGGGCCGACTCATTGCTCTCCTTTGTGCGATGGAAGGTATCTCCTGGGTCGAGACGCTCGCCGCTCGGGGGTGGTCGTTTCGGAGAAACTCGGACATGAGTCAGGCTGGCGGAGTCGGTTAGACCCTCGTGAGAGTTTGTTGATCAGCGTTTCTAAGTTTGCCGACCCGGGCGCCGTTTGTGGTGGGATGCGTCTCTCTGACTCGGGGATGAATGGCAGCGCATCCTCGTGTACTGGATTGCAATTCCCAGGTTGAGACGCTCGCCGTTCGGGGGTGTCCGCCTTCCTGCAAAATGGCCTTCGTTGAGTGCTTCCCGACTTTGGCCCCTCCGACGAGCAAGTCAATTGAGTATTTGATATCGAGTTTTTTTCTCCCCTTTGGCCAGGCATCGACCAGGGATTTATATACTATTGTGTGAGGATTGGTTGCGCCTCAGTTCCGTGTGGCTGTTGACCCTTGTGGGATGGGACGGCTTTTCTAACGAGCTGGCGTATGGGGGGATGCTTGAGCGACGTTAGACAGCACCGCCCCAAGCCCTCGGGATTATCGTGTCGCATAGTGTCTCAGTACGAAACCTGGCTTGACGTGCGTCATAGGGTTCTGATGGCGTGTGGCGTCGGAGTCTGATATTGGTTGGGACATGGCGTGTGACTTCAGTGATGACTCATCTGGGGGCCAAAATATGCCTTATCATTATGTAAGAAATTATCATCATTTTTCTTATGCATAAGTTTTAGGATGAATCGATATATTATAATTACTCATTGAATTATTGAGATTTGTTTATATTTCATGAATATTGAAGATTATTTTTATGATTTTTCGAAAATTCCTTCCAGCTGATATTTTTTATCGTATATTTTTTTTCAAAATAATCTACTACTTTATAATAAATCTGAAGCTTGATCGAAAGAGACTTATGACCCTACTATGAAAATGTGGTCCTTTTTCTAGTTAATAGAATATTTACTATTATAAAGATAATGATTTGAATTCAGGGATAAAGGGAAAAAAGAGAGTTTGTTATGTAAATTATGGTTAATAAAATACTGATTAATTATTCTTTTTATAAAATCAGAACGTGAAAATTATTGTTCCATAACGAGAATATGTGGAACAGTTAGTAACACCATGAAAACACAAGATGGAAATGAAATTTTTATGGAAAAGGTTAGTAACATCTATAATGGCTGGGCATATCTTTTTAAACATATATAGGTTAATGTCCAACCTTTTCCATAAAAATTTCATTTCCATCTTGTGTTTTCATGGTGTTTGTATCACAGCCCTTCTCATCAATAACTACTATAAAAATATTCAAATGTTTTCCTTTAATACTACATACCAGCCCCTATGATAAACATCTGTTTGTCAAAAGAAAATATACATGAACATTACCTTTTGATGTTTAAAGCAATTGAAACTATAATAATAAAAAATATACTATGCTTATCTTTAACAAAATAGGATCCTCAACTGAGCAGAAAAATATATAACTGTCCCTTTACCTCTCTTCCTTCTCTTTTGCACTCACCTTTGTTTTCTCTTCACTTGCATCAACATGCCCCTATTATTTTCCCCTCTTCATCCATATCTCATCCTCTCACGTGTAGGTTTGTTCTCATGCTCTTTTGTTGCATAGTGAGAGGCTACTTGTGGTAATCTGTGGGTGTCAGATAGTGCACAACTATACATGAGCTTCAATACAGTGTTTGTCATGTGTAACTTAACTTAATTTTCCATATAGTCACTGTCATAAACTTTGAGCTGGTGCATAAGTCCTATATATACATCCTTTTTAAGTATACAAATTTTCATCAGAAAATACACACAATTTATACATTTAGTACAGATCATAGATTTGTACAACCATTCTGACTTGAAAATCCATGAGCAAGTCCAGGTTTTTTGAAGCCTAAAAATAGAGGATCCTAAAACCACAAAGAGAGATGCCCAAACAACCAAGGAGAAAAACCACAAAGGTATGTGCCACTCATGCACATGAATAAACAATCACAAAGACTAATATACCACAGTACTATTACAAGCTCCAGTTAGAGCTCCAAGCATGCCCCACTGCATATCTTCAAACATAAATTCAAAGGTAAATCCAAGCAAGTTAATTTGTGGCACAATCTCAGGGAAGGCTCCTACTACAATGACATGCTAAAGGCCAAGTCAAAAGCACTTTTCTAAATGTTTCTCACTTCTACTTGCCACCACTCATTATTTTAAGGAGGCCCTTCATCCATCATTATCAAAGCCATTAGAGTCAATAACTAATTTACTTCGTCTTTCAAAGTATCTTCCTCTCACTATCATGTTTCTAGCGGCAATACTTCTATAAGTTTCTACCTGTCAAAGTATTTAGATTAAGAAAATATGATTTGGTGGATAAGAGAATTTTCAAAAGTTTTCTGTCTGTTTTTGAACCTTTATGTTGCAAACCTGATTATGACTGAAATGTATTGTCTGCATTTACATATTACTCAAGCCTAATTGATTACAGACCTCATATATCAGACAACAATACGCTTATTCACTGTCCATTTTTATAGTTGTCAAATTGATATATATCTTAGATTTCATTTATTCCATGACAATTAAACCGTCTATAATACAGCCAGAAAATGATTCACTCGCCAGGAAGGGTTTCAAAATACATAGTGCTACTGATTTAAAAGAGAATAAGAGAGTATGCTTATATCCTCTAGACGTCCGAGATCTGCGGCACGAGATCCCAATATATAAATAATCTAAAAACCCACAAAGTGAAACATTCTATTTTGCAACCTTGTGAGATATTTTTCGTACCTCTGACCTGAGAATAATTTACTCGTTGCCGCCGCTTCTTTACTCTGCAGAATAACATTCAAAATAACATCAACATACAACAATACCAATTATAAGTGATAACATTCAAGCAGCCAAAAAAGACATACTGCTATACGCTCCTTAGCTTCTGCAAGCATTATTAGGTCTCTTATGCTAATCTGTCTCGGGTCAATCTCATCTTCAGGTGTTTGCAGTAAAACTTTGTTCACTAAACATTTCAAAGATAATGAATTATCGACTGAAGTTCATTCAGTTTCTTCCAACAGGTGCAGCATGAGTTTATGA
Organism: Musa acuminata AAA Group; assembly: GCF_036884655.1. Taxonomy (NCBI): domain Eukaryota; kingdom Viridiplantae; phylum Streptophyta; class Magnoliopsida; order Zingiberales; family Musaceae; genus Musa; species Musa acuminata. The sequence continues at coordinate 39,715,870 of NC_088338.1, forward strand.
TAACATTACGTAAGACTGCAAGTTCATTTACCTTGCCTTCTCCTTCGCCTTGTGGCATGAGGAAACTTCTTTTTAGGTGAATTCTCTACAACAGAATCAGGTTTTTCAAAGGCTTTCTTACGCTTCGGAGTGGGTTTTTCGATTTCATTTGTCTGCCTCTTTGACTTTCTCTTGGTCCTCTTTGGCCTAGGCATATCTTCATCCCTATGACAATCATCACTTTGGCTGTTATCCATCTGAGAGACATTAAAGTTGTCAATATCACGTTCATCATTGCTTCCAACTTCAATTTGGTCAGTACTGCACTTGGCTATCCTCTTTCTCAGTTTCCTACATGGTTTATGAGCATCATCATCTTCATCATTTTCTGAAGTAGGCCTTCCTTCATGGATCCGCTGCTTAAGTTTTTGAACAATTTGGGATTGGGACTCGGTATGAATATCCTCCAAACCCTTTGGAAGTCTGATTTCTTCTCTATTCTGGGAATAAAGGTGACATACCTCATAAGATGTGATCAAATAAAAATTACCTTACATAATCAATCTAGGATAAGAGATACTACCAATTACTTGAGAGTAAGTTTAAATGTCATTGGCAACAACTTAAGGTTAGAAGTCTCAGTAAAATCTGTTTGCACTAAGGCCAAGTCATCAAGGAACAAATGAGTCAATGTCAGTGTCTGATTTAACAGAAGCATGATCCTCTAAGAAGTCTGTCTTTACAGTTGAAGGATCCTTATCAAAAGCGACAGTGTCGATAACACTATTACAAACAGCAGAACCAGTGCTTGTGATGTCTCTTAATCCAAGTCTGGGCATCAGATGAAATTAACCAGCAGATTGAATTCTATGATTCAACAGAAGTGTAAAGAAAAAAAGAGAAAATTCAATACAGACCAGAAAGTAGCAAAATTTGAACAATAATCCCACTTCAAGGAGGATTGCTACATACAAAGTTGTGGCTGGCTTGGAAGAAAATTAGTATTGAAAGTTTCAGCCTGAATTCCCTAATGCATCATAATAGCAAACAGAATATCCATATAACAAGTTCTGCTGAATAGCAACAAGTATTGATATTCAACGATTTGATTTTCTCATTTAAGTATAAAATTTCCGGAAAGGAAAAGTAAAACATTTTTAAAATAAAGAAAGGTAATCAAATACGAATAACCAGATGCAATTTCACATCCTCTGTGCAGATAGCTTTGCATGATGAAACTTCCAAGGAGATATGCCCTTTTTCTAATGAAAAGTTTCGACATTATAGATAATGGGGTACTTGCATAGGAGACTATATTTATTCTCGAAAGTATTTTTCTAGCGGACTGAGATGGACAATAAAGAAAAATCTCTCACTGATGGGGATAAAAAGAGGAATAACCTTTGTATAGGAACAAATACTAGAAGACCAAAATACGCAGCGGAATAAAAAGGAAACACAATCAAACAGAACACCAAGATATACGTGGAAAACCCCTTCAATGTGAAGGGTAAAAACCATGGGGCAAACTAGAGATAATCCACTATGAGAATAATGAATATACAAATCTCAATCTCTTGCCCAAAACCCTAGCAACAACCACAAGAGAATAACTGGGATACAAGGATCACGTCACTGCCCACAATATCTAAAACCTCCCCAAGTAATCACAGCAAGAGTCTACTGTAGATTTGATCTAACCTGAGATGAGAACACTGCTAGATGATTGTGAACAGTCTCTCTGCGTTGTCCTTGTCTTCTTCCCTTTCTTTCTCTTCCTTTTCTGCCTTGATCTCCTTCTTCTCTTTGGAATCCCGTGGCCTCCAAGATCTGCCTCGTTGCTGCCTTTTTATAGCCTTAATCTGCCTCTAAAACGCAGCCACCACACCCCCCTAATCTTAATTAGGGTTAGGTTAAGAGAGGGTGTGGGGTGTGGGCTGATAAAGCCCACATGGGCTGAATATGGGCCATCAGCCCAACAACCTCCCCCTTCAGCCCATAAGGGAGGCTGTCCCATGACTCCTCAATGTGAAGCCATGCCGACCAACTGTCGGCATATCTCTTGTCTTTCTTTTGGTAAGGTCTTCGTCAACATGTCTGCTCCGTTGTCATCTGTATGAATTTTCTGAAGCTGCAACTGCTTCTCTTCAAATACATTTCGAATCCAGTGGTATCTGACATCTATATGCTTTGACTTGGAATGAAACATTGGGTTCTTACACAAATGGATGGCACTCTGGCTGTCACAATGCACCACATAATTTTCCTGTTTCAGCCCCAATTCTTGTAAGAATTCTTTCATCCATAACATTTCTTTGCATACCTCTGTAGCAGCAATATATTCTGCTTCTGTGGTGGAGAGAGCAATACACCTTTGTAACCTGGATTGCCATGACACAGCTCCCCCTGCAAAAGTAAGTACATAACCTGAAGTAGACTTCCTCGTATCTATATCTCTGGTCATATCTGCATCTGTGTAACCTGTCAACACAGGTGGTCCACCTCCAAAGCTTAAACAAACCTTAGAGCTCCCTCTGAGATATCTAAAAATCCACTTCACCGCTGCCTAGTGCTCTTTGCCTGGATTTGCAAGAAATCTGCTAGTAACACCCACTGCATATGCGATGTCTGGCCTCGTACATACCATTGCATACATTAAACTTCCAACTGCTGAAGCATAAGGAACCTTTTGCATTTTCTCCTTCTCCTCATCACTTGACGGACTCTGTTCTGAGCACAACTTGAAGTGACCTGCAAGAGGAGAACCAACTGGCTTAGCATTGCTCATACTGAATCTTTCCAATACCTTCTCGATGTATTTCTCCTGTGACAACCAAATCTTCTTGTTTTTCCTGTCACGAGAAATCTGCATGCCTAGTATTTGCTTTGCTGGCCCCATGTCCTTCATTGCAAAAGACTCACTCATTTCCTTCTTCAACCTGTCAATTTTAGACATATCTTTCCCAAGAATAAGCATGTCATCAACATAAAGTAAGAGAATAATAAAATCCTCACCAAACCATTTGATGTACACACAATGATCTGAAGCCGTTCTTTTGTATCCATTTTCTGTCATAAATGAATCAAACTTTCTGTACCACTGTCTTGGAGCTTGCTTTAGCCCATACAAGCTCTTCTTCAACTTGCAGACAAAATTATCTTTACCTTTGACTTTGAAGCCTTCTGGTTGCTCCATATAAATTTCCTCCTCCAAATCACCATGAAGGAAAGCTGTCTTCACATCTAACTGCTCAACCTCCAAGTCCTGGCTAGCAGCAATACCAAGAGCAACACGAATAGAAGACATTTTAACAACAAGAGAAAATATCTCTTCAAAGTCAATACCTTTCTTTTGACCAAAGCCTTTCACAACCAATCTAGCTTTGTACTTTGGTTGAGAACAATATTCTTGAGTCTTCAACCTAAAAACCCACTTGTTCTTCAAGGCCTTCATTCCATTTGGTAGCAGCACCAAATCATAAGTGTGGTTCTTCTGAAGAGCATCCATCTCTTCCTGCATAGCAGCTAACCACTTCTCTTTCTGCTCACTCTCAACTGCTTCCTGGTAACTCTCTGGTTCACCTGCATCAGTAAGCATCACATACTCATCTGTAGAGTATCTTCTGGAAGGTTGACGTTGTCTAGAAGATCTTCTCAACTGAGGTTCTGCGGGAACTTGCTCTCCTACTTCTTCTTGCTCAACATGTCCTACAAGTAGATCAATATCAGGTTCTACACTATCTTCCTGCACATCTCCCCCATCACCCTGATATACTGGAGGAATAACTGGGTCACAATCTGCTAATCCTTCTGCATAAGTCTTGGCTGGTGCCTTCTTCTTCAAATCCTCAAAGGTTTGATCCTCAAAGAAGATCACATCTCTGCTCCTGAACACCTTCTGCTTTTCTGGATCCCAAAGCCTGTAACCAAACTGATCATGTGAGTAAACAAGAAAAATACATTCTTTAGACTTACCATCCAGCTTGGACCTCTCATTATCTGGAACATGTGCAAATGCACGACAACCAAACACTCTCAAATGCTTGTAGGAAACATCTTTCCCTGACCATACATGCTCTGCAACATCACCATCTAGGGCTGTACATGGTGATAAGTTGATCACATCAACTGCAGTCCTCAAAGCCTCATCCCAAAACCTTTTGGGTAGCTTGGCCTGTGAAAGCATACATCTAATCTTTTCCATGATGGTGCGGTTCATCCTCTCTGCAATTGCATTATGCTGAGGTGTACCAGGAACTGTCATCTCATGTTGGATTCCATGTGACCTGCAATAGTCATTAAACAATCCTGTATACTCACCACCATTATCTGATCTTATGCATTTCAATTTCCTTTCTGTCTCCCTTTCAACCCTGGCATGAAACTCTTTAAAGACATTAATAACCTGATCTTTGGTCTTCAAAGCATAGGCCCAAACTTTCCTAGAAAAATCATCTATAAAAGTGACAAAATAAAGTGCACCACTTATACCAAGAACATCAACAGATCCACCAGGAGTTTTTGTCCTCAAAGGACCACATACATCTGTATAAACACGGTCTAAGGCATGTATTTTTCTAGACAAAGCAGCACTAGCAAATGAAACTCTATGTTGTTTACCAGCTAAACAATCAATACAAGGGTTCAGATGTATACCTCTGAGATCTGGTAATACCTCTCTCTTGGAAAGAGTTTGCAGCCCCTTCTCGCTCATGTGTCCCAATCGCCTATGCCACAACTCCATACTGAAGTCTTTCTCTGTAGCATTTAACTGCTCACCATAAGCTTTAGCCTGCAACCTGTACAAAGTATGACATTTCTTTCCATTAGCTATAACAAGAGAACCCTTACTGAGTTTCCATTGCCCTCTGTGAAATCTGCTTTCATAGTCTTCATCATCTAGTCTTCCAACTGAAATTAAATTCAGCCTCAAGTCAACCACATGTCTCACATCCTTAAGTACCAACTTGCAGCCAAGGTTGGTCTTTAAATGGATATCACCCATGCCAATGATGTCTGCTGTGCCATAGTTGCCCATCTTGACAACACCAAAGTTTCCAGACCTGTATGTAGCAAAAAACTCCCTCCGAGGTGTAGCATGATAAGAAGCACCTGTGTCAATCACCCACTCAAGATCCTGACACACACAAGAAAAAATATCATCAGAAGGAGACAAAATCAAATAATCAATCACCCCCCTCTCTGGATTGTTGCTGTTGTTGGGCTGATGGCCCAAATTCAGCCCATGTGGGCTTTATCAGCCAAGACTTTGAGGAGCAGAGATGTGATCTTCTTTGAGGATCAAACCTTTGAGGATTTGAAGAAGAAGGCACCAGCCAAGACTTCTGCAGAAGGATTAGCAGATTGTGACCCAGTTATTTCTCCAGTATATCAGGGTGATGGGGGAGATGTGCAGGAAGATAGTGTAGAACCTGATATTGATCTACCTGTAGGACATGTTGAGCAAGAAGAAGTAGGAGAGCAAGTTCCCGCAGAACCTCAGTTGAGAAGATCTTTTAGACAACGTCAACCTTCCAGAAGATACTCTACAGATGAGTATGTGATGCTTACTGATGCAGGTGAACCAGAGAGTTACCAGGAAGCAGTTGAGAGTGAGCAGAAAGAGAAGTGGTTAGCTGCTATGCAGGAAGAGATGGATGCTCTTCAGAAGAACCACACTTATGATTTGGTGCTGCTACCAAATGGAATGAAGGCCTTGAAGAACAAGTGGGTTTTTAGGTTGAAGACTCAAGAATATTGTTCTCAACCAAAGTACAAAGCTAGATTGGTTGTGAAAGGCTTTGGTCAAAAGAAAGGTATTGACTTTGAAGAGATATTTTCTCCTGTTGTTAAAATGTCTTCTATTCGTGTTGCTCTTGGTATTGCTGCTAGCCAGGACTTGGAGGTTGAGCAGTTAGATGTGAAGACAGCTTTCCTTCATGGTGATTTGGAGGAGGAAATTTATATGGAGCAACCAGAAGGCTTCAAAGTCAAAGGTAAAGATAATTTTGTCTACAAGTTGAAGAAGAGCTTGTATGGGCTAAAGCAAGCTCCAAGACAGTGGTACAGAAAGTTTGATTCATTTATGACAGAAAATGGATACAAAAGAACGGCTTCAGATCATTGTGTGTACATCAAATGGTTTGGTGAGGATTTTATTATTCTCTTACTTTATGTTGATGACATGCTTATTCTTGGGAAAGATATGTCTAAAATTGACAGGTTGAAGAAGGAAATGAGTGAGTCTTTTGCAATGAAGGACATGGGGCCAGCAAAGCAAATACTAGGCATGCAGATTTCTCGTGACAGGAAAAACAAGAAGATTTGGTTGTCACAGGAGAAATACATCGAGAAGGTATTGGAAAGATTCAGTATGAGCAATGCTAAGCCAGTTGGTTCTCCTCTTGCAGGTCACTTCAAGTTGTGCTCAGAACAGAGTCCGTCAAGTGATGAGGAGAAGGAGAAAATGCAAAAGGTTCCTTATGCTTCAGCAGTTGGAAGTTTAATGTATGCAATGGTATGTACGAGGCCAGACATCGCATATGTAGTGGGTGTTACTAGCAGATTTCTTGCAAATCCAGGCAAAGAGCACTGGGCAGCGGTGAAGTGGATTTTTAGATATCTCAGAGGGAGCTCTAAGGTTTGTTTAAGCTTTGGAGGTGGACCACTTGTGTTGACAGGTTACACAGATGCAAATATGGCCAGAGATATAGATACGAGGAAGTCTACTTCAGGTTATGTACTTACTTTTGTAGGGGGAGCTGTGTCATGGCAATCCAGGTTACAAAGGTGTATTGCTCTCTCCACCACAGAAGCAGAATATATTGCTGCTACAGAGGTATGCAAAGAAATGTTATGGATGAAAGAATTCTTACAAGAATTGGGGCTGAAACAGGAAAATTATGTGGTGCATTGTGACAGCCAGAGTGCCATCCATTTGTGTAAGAACCCAATGTTTCATTCCAAGTCAAAGCATATAGATGCCAGATACCACTGGATTCGAAATGTATTTGAAGAGAAGCAGTTGCAGCTTCAGAAAATTCATACAGATGACAACGGAGCAGACATGTTGACGAAGACCTTACCAAAAGAAAGACAGGAGATATGCCGACAGTTGGTCGGCATGGCTTCACATTGAGGAGTCATGGGACAGCCTCCCTTATGGGCTGAAGGGGGAGGTTGTTGGGCTGATGGCCCATATTCAGCCCATGTGGGCTTTATCAGCCCACAGCCCACACCCTCTCTTAACCTAACCCTAATTAAGATTAGGGGGGTGTGGTGGCTGCGTTTTAGAGGCAGATTAAGGCTATAAAAAGGCAGCAACGAGGCAGATCTTTGAAGTCACGGGATTCCAAAGAGAAGAAGGAGATCAAGGCAGAAAAGGAAGAGAAAGAAAGGGAAGAAGACAAGGACAACGCAGAGAGACTGTTCACAATCATCTAGCAGTGTTCTCATCTCAGGTTAGATCAAATCTACAGTAGACTCTTGCTGTGATTACTTGGGGAGGTTTTAGATATTGTGGGCAGTGACGTGATCCTTGTATCCCAGTTATTCTCTTGTGGTTGTTGCTAGGGTTTTGGGCAAGAGATTGAGATTTGTACATTCATTATTCTCATAGTGGATTATCTCTAGTTTGCCCCATGGTTTTTACCCTTCACATTGAAGGGGTTTTCCACGTATATCTTGGTGTTCTGTTTGATTGTGTTTCCTTTTTATTCCGCTGCGTATTTTGGTCTTCTAGTATTTGTTCCTATATAAAGGTTATTCCTCTTTTTATCCCCATCAGAAGGGACCATGCGCCCCCCCACCCACCGATGGATCATTTCAGGCCTAAAACCTCAACGCAGACAAAGCGTTCGACCATACGTACCATGTCGCTGCAAAAGGGGAAAAAAAAGGGAAAGAGGAAGTGGGATTCCTTATCAGCTTCTCAACTCATCCTGATCCCACCGGAGCAATTTGGTTTGGTATCTTCTAAAGTTGGTAAGCGTCGATCGATCGTTGATCAACGGTTCTGCTTCGTCACGCGTCCTCGGTAGATGGAAACCGTGATTGTTTTGCGTCTTCAACCAATATACTCGAGTTCCTCAATGTACTGCATGGCACCATTAATCGTCGTGATCGGATGGGGATCGCGTTTTGCAATGAAGTCTGTTACGGTAAGTAACTTTTTTAGCCGTGACCTGGGGGTCGACGCGGCTGGTTCAAGGGTCCGAACGACTAGGATTAGGTGAGGCTGCCAGGCTTGAGATCTCGGAACGGCCGATCACGGGGAATAGGGCCGGGATGCTCCGCGCTGCTGGGTCGGCTTTCCCCGAATACCTGCACAAAGGTCGGGTCGGCGATTCGGCCCGACCCCTCCAACGGTCAAGTTAGCGGTGTGGAGGGGAGTTTTAGGGGAAAATCCTATGCTTGTCTGCTTACCTTGCCGGCTGGGAGCCCGTGGGTATTTATATGTGAGGTCGATGTTACCTAACGCCACCCCGCCGAGGCAGAGCCGTACTCCTGATCGCGTCTGTTGCCGTTGTGGGTGTTGTGCGGTAAGGTCGAGTTGTAGGGTGTGGCAAGCCTTGGCCGACGCCTTCCCCTGCTCTGTCCGGTCGTACAAGGTCAGCAAGACGAGGCCATGCGGGCACGGTCGGTGAGGGTGCGCGTTACGCTGGTATTAATGCTTGTCCCTTGGCGTGGTGCGCCGTTTGGGGCGGTTGTCATGGGGCAGTGTTACGTCAAATCCGGTGCGTCGTGTCCTATTCGTTTTTACCCCTATCATATTCCCCCCTCGGAAGGAGCTATGCGTCGGTTTTCGCATGCAGGGAGGGGCCCGAGGCATGGCTCCTGTCACCGGGTGACTTGGCCACGCGGGTCTAAGGGGCGAGTTGTCGGCGGGTCGGTCGGACGGGGCCAAACTTGATGATCATAGAGCCGAAAAGGGTCGGGTAGTATGATGCGATCGGGTTATAGTGCCGCCGTGGCCTCGGGAGGCGTGCGGCTTAGGGTCGAGGAGCACGGCGCAGACGGGTTACCGCGCGGGCGTGGTCTCGGGAGGCGTGCAGCCGAGGGCCGAGGAGCACGGCGCAGGCGGGTTACCGCGCAGGCGTGGTCTCGGGAGGCGTGCAGCCGAGGGCCGAGGAGCACGGCGCAGGCGGGTTACCGCGCAGGCGTGGTCTCGGGAGGCGTGCAGCCTAGGCCTTGCTTTTGATTTTTGGCGGCGGTGGGGGCCGAAAAGTTACCGTATTTAATCCCGCCTCGAGAAAGGGCGGGTTGGCTCGTTGTTGAGGTCGAGGCGCCTGGCTGCTACCGCTTCAGCGGGGTCGCCACGTCATGCCTTCATTAAGGCGAAGGGCCTTTTGGTGTCTTCCGATGCGACGCGACGACTGGGCGCGTGCGTGGGTGAGCTGTTGTCCGTTCTTGGGAGGTGAAGGGGCCTTGATTCTGGCGGGACGTCACCCTTAAATAGCGGACGCCGAAGCTTGTCTCTATCTTTTGCTGCGACGTTTCCTCCTTCGAGCTCTGCCGTTGCCTCCCCGACTCTCTTCCTAGGCGAAGGCTTCCGTCCTTTGGGAGAAAAACTTTTGAATGAAGAAGTTCCACCTCTTCAAACGAAAAGGTTTCTTTGCCTCAGACGAAAAACTTCTTGAGGTTCCCGATGTTCCATGTTCTCGGTACGCGAGAACCGTCCATCGATGTGAGTCGGTACGTACCCGGCCGGATCACTTCTATGACCCGATAAGGTCCTTCCCACTTGGGGGCTAGCTTCCCCCTGGCTCGGGCTGGGTTGCTGACCTCGGTCCTTCGGAGGACTAGGTCGTCTAACTTTATCGGTCGAGGTCGTACCTTCCTGTTGTAGACCCTCGCGACGGCTCTCTGGTAAGAAAGGGCCTTTAGGTGCGCATCCGCGCGTCGCTCCTCGAGCATGTCGAGGCTGGCGCGAAGTCCTTCGTTCGAAACTTCTTCGACGAAGCTCCTCGTCCGGAGGGTGGAGATGGTTACCTCGGGCGGAAGGACAGCCTCGGTTCCGAACGTCAGGCTGTACGGGGATTCCCCAGTCGCGGTCTTGGGTGTGGTGCGTAGTGACCATAGGACGCTAGGGAGTTCGTCAGCCCAGGTCGACCGGGCCGCAGACACCCTTCTTTTGAGTCCGTCCAGGATGGATCGGTTGGTCACCTCTGCCAGTCCGTTCGTCTGAGGGTGTGCTACCGAGCTGAACCTTAGTTGGATGCCATGACCTGCGCAGAACTCCCTGAACCTTCTGCCCGCGAACTGCGGTCCGTTATCCGTAATAATGGCCCTGGGCACCCCGAACCGAGTCACTATGTTTCTCCATACGAACTTCTCCATTTGGTGCTTCGTGATCATCGCTAATGGCTCGGCCTCGACCCACTTTGTGAAGTAATCTACCCCCACGATGATATATTTCCGTTGTCCCGAAGCCGGCGGGAAAGGGCCGAGGAGGTCTAACCCCCACTGCGCGAACGGCCATGCGCACGTGACGGGGTTGAGAGGGATAGCGGGCTGTCGGGGCGCGCGGGCGTGTTCTTGGCATGCACCGCAACGCTGAGCGTAAGCTTTTGCGTCCCGGCACATGCTCGGCCAGTAGTACCCCTGGCGAAGCAATTTGTGCGCCAGGGTTCGCCCTCCGCTGTGCTCTCCGCAGACCCCTTCGTGGACTTCAGCCAGGATCGTCTGGGCCTCCTCCGGCTCTAGGCACCGTAAGAGGGGATAGGTGAAGGACCGCCTATAAAGCCGGCCACCATCTTCGGCGTACCACGCGTGCGTACGGCGCAGCCGTCGAGCCGCTACCTCGTCGCGGGGAAGGATCCCATCCCGCTTGAAACGCAGCAGCTCCTGTACCCACGTGATCGGGGCATTTCCGGGGGCCGTAATCGCTATTTCGATGGCGCGGGCAGGAAGCTCCTCGATCTCTGGGTGTGTTTTGCAGGTCGGTTTCGACGCCAGCTTGGCCAATGCGTCGGCCCGCTCGTTCTCCCCCCTTGGGACATTGGATAATGTGAAATAACGGAACTTAGCAGTCAGGTCCCTCACCTGTGCCAGGTATTTTGCCATGGTTGGGTCCCGAGCCTCATATGCGCCGCTGAGCTGTTCGGCCACCAACTGCGAGTCCGTGAGGACGTGTACAGCGGTCACCTGCATCTCGAGGGCCAGCCTGAGTCCTGCCAGGAGCGCTTCGTATTCCGCCTCGTTGTTAGTGGCCTTGAACCCGAAGCGGAGGGAGCGCTCGAACGAGTGGCCGTCGGGGGCGAGGAGGACCAGTCCCGCGCCGGCGCCCTTTGAGTTGGATGAGCCGTCCACGTGTAGGATCCAAGCTTCGGGAGGCTGCTCTAGATCCTCGCCCATCACCTGGGTTAGCTCTGCGATGAAGTCGGCCAACGCCTGTGCTTTGATGGCGGTCCTGGGCACGTATCTTATATCATGCTCGCCCAGCTCTACTGCCCACTTGAGAAGCCGACATGCAACATCGAATTTAGATAAAACCTGCCGCAGGGGTTGGTCGGTGATGACCTCAACTGGGTGCGCCTGGAAGTAGGGACGCAACTTCCGAGCCGACAGCACCAGGGCGAGCGCGAGTTTCTCTATCGGCGGGTAGCGCCCCTCGGGTCCGCTCAGGATGTGGCTAACGTAGTAGATCGGAAGCTGTTTGCCCGAGCTTTCTTTGATCAGGACGAAACTGACTACATGGGGCGAGGCCGCCAGATAGAGGCCCAGCTTTTCGCCGGGAGAAACAGAGGCGAGCCGGGGGAGGTCCGCCAGGCACTGCTTTACCTGTTTGAAGGCTTCTTCGCACTCCGTTGTCCATCGGAAGTTTTTCGGGTCCTTGAGCGCCCTGAAGAAGGGGAGGCAGTGATCTCCCAACCGGGCAAGGAATCGGGATATGGCAACAATCCTTCCGTTCAGTCGTTGCAGGTCTTTGATCGTCCGGGGCGACTGCATGTTGATGATCGCTTGGACTTTCTCTGGGTTGGCGTCAATTCCCCTTTCATGTATAATGAACCCGAGGAATTTCCCGGAGGTGACCCCGAAGGCGCATTTTGTGGGGTTGAGCCGCATGCCGAACTTATGTAGTGTGTCGAACGCCTCGGCCAGGTCGGCAATATGTGCTTCGGTCTTTTGGCTTTTTACGATCATGTCATCCACGTATACTTCCATGTTCCTTCCGATCTGATGGGCGAACATTTTGTTCATCGTCCTCTGGTACGTGGCCCCGGCGTTCTTCAACCCGAATGGCATGACCTTATAGAAGTACACCCCCCGGTCGGTGAGGAAGGTCGTGTGCTTGCTGTCCTCGGGCGCCATCCTGATCTGGTTATATCTTGAATAGGCGTCCATGAAAGAGAGGCGCGCGTGTCCTACTGTTGCATCGACCAACTGGTCGATTCTTGGGAGGGGGTAACAATCTTTTGGGCATGCATTGTTGAGACTGGTGTAGTCAACGCACATCCTCCAGCTTCCATTGTGTTTTTTCACGAGGACTACATTGGACAGCCATTGAGGATACTTGGTTTCCTCTATGAAGCCTGCTGCTAAGAGACGGGTCACCTCCTCTTGTATAGCCTGCTGCCGATCAGGGGCCTGCCGTCTGGGTCTTTGTTTTACCGGGCGAGCGTAAGGTGGGATGTTAAGGTGGTGCTGCGCCACCCCTGGGTCGACGCCCGTCATATCAGACGGGGACCAGGCGAAGATGTCGGCGTTTTCCCGTAGGAGTCCGACGAGCTGCTCTCGTTCCCGCTCGGGTAGCTCCGATCCTACCCTGACCGTCCGGTCGGGTCGGGCTTCTTGTAATGGTACATCAATGGTGGGCCCCTTCGGCTCGGGATGAGGGGCCGGTCTTTTTGTCTCCCGTGGGTCCTCCAGCGGTGGCTCGACTCGGGTCCTCTTGTGTAGTGAAACGGCGGTTAGGTAGCACCGTCTGGACTCACGGGGGCTCCCGATGACTTCTCCGACCCCTACGTGAGTCGGGAATTTAATGGTTTGGTAGTAGGTCGAGACAAAGGCTCTGGTTTTATTGAGGGTCGGCCGTCCCAGTATGGCATTGTAGGCCGTAGGAAGGTCGACCACCAAAAAGGCGGTCATCACCGTTTTTGACCTCGGCGGGACGCCCAGGGTTAAGGGCAAAGTGATGGCCCCCAAAGGTGATATTGATTCTCCCGTGAGCCCGGTGAGCGTTGAACCGATCAGGCGCATACTTTCCTTGGCTAAGCCGAGCTTCTGGAAGGCATCAAAGTAAAGTATGTCGGCCGAGCTTCCCGTGTCGACCATGATCCTTCTTACCTGCGCGTTGGCTACCCTGGCTGATATTACCAGGGCGTCGTCGTGGTCAGGTCGCTTAGCAGCTCCGGTTGGGAAGGTAATCTCGGGCCCGGGCTCGTATCCCGGGGCTTCGTCGGGAGCGGCCCGGGCATACGCCTTTCTGCCCGACGCGGAACCCCCCCCCCCCCCCCCCCCCCCGCTGCGGGCCCCCCAGCTATCATGTCGATGTGTCGTTCAACGGGGCCTTCCGGGCGAGGCGACGGCTCCTTTACCGGCGGAAGGTAGTGGCCGAGATGCCCTCGGCGGACAAGCTCCTCGATCTGCCTTTTTAGCTCACGGCATTGCTCAGTGTCGTGCCCATGCTGCCGATGAAAACGGCAGTATTTCGAGCGGTCCGCGAGCTCTCGCGGGCTCCTCATCGGGTGGGGCTCCTTGAGTAATCCTTTCCCCTTCTCATGGCGAAGTATTTCCGTCTTCGAAGAACTCAAGACAGGGAGAGGAGACCTCGGGTCGGATCTATCCAACCTGCGACGGGAGGCGGGGGGCTGCTGCTGTCGGGGCAGCTCCGTCTTGACTTTCTTGTGTTGCTCCCGCTTCCCAGCCATCCACGTCTCTGCGGCGATGAACTGGCCAGCACGTTGAATCATTTCGGGAACCGCGGCAGGGGGTCGCTCCACGAGGGACCAGAAGAACCGGGAAGGTCGCAGGCCTGTCATGAATGCCTGCATCAATAGAGAGGGGTGAGCATCCGACAGTCCGCGAATTTGTGTCGTGAAGCGGTTCACAAAATGGGAGAGGGGCTCGTCCTCTCTCTGGTTGAGTCCGAGGAGTAATGCCACGGACGGTTTCGGTCGAGCGTAAGCCAGGAAGCTGAGCTCGAAGTCTCTGGCGAGTTGGTCGAAGGAGGCGATGGTCCCGGCCTTCAGGCTGCTGTACCACGCGCGGGCCGGACCCCGTAGGGTCGTCGGGAATGCCCTACACATCAAGGCGTCGGAAGTCCCGTATAGCGCCATCTGGGCGCGAAAAGTGGCCACGTGGTCCGCTGGGTCGGCGGTGCCGTCGTATGCGTCCAGCGAGGGGAGGTGGAAGTGTGACGGGATCGCCTGATCTTGGATCTCGGGGGTGAACGGGGATCCTTGCTGTCTGTCCACCCCGAGGTCCCCTTTGGACCTACGGACCTCCTGTTGTACTTCGTCGAGTCTTCGACTGACGAGGCACACCTGGGCTCGTAGGGCATTTGTAGAATCGGCGGACGGAGCCTCGCGCTCGGGACGACTCGTTGTATCCTCCGCCTCCCGGCTCGCGGGCCGAACCGTCGGGTTCTGGGGTGAGCCAGGGAGCCCGAAGAGGGGCATGTGAGCCCGGACGAGGGTTTCCCGTTGCTGCGAAGGGTGAGCCCCGTGCGGGGGGGTTCGCTGCGAGATAATCGGGATGATGGTCTGCACCATACTCGTTAGGGCTCGGACTTGGTGAGTGAGGTCGTGAAAGGCCTCCGGAGATACCGGCGGCGGGTCGGTGGGGGCGTCGTCGGGAGGTGACAAACCTGGGTCGTTGAACAATCGCCAGTAACGCTCCGCCGCCGCTGCGGGGTGTTCGTCGCGAGCTTCATCGTGCGGAGGGTGTTCCCCCGGGGCGGGGAACCCAACGGCTGGGGGCTCGCCAAGGCGGGTTTGCTGGTCGTTTGTCATTCGGAGGCTCTCCTTCTAGCACCAATCTGTTACGGTAAGTAACTTTTTTAGCCGTGACCTGGGGGTCGACGCGGCTGGTTCAGGGGTCCGAACGACTAGGATCAGGCGAGGCTGCCAGGCTTGAGATCTCGGAACGGCCGATCATGGGGAATAGGGCCGGGATGCTCCGCGCTGCTGGGTCGGCTTTCCCCGAATACCTGCACAAAGGTCGGGTCGGCGATTCGGCCCGACCCCTCCAACGGTCAAGTTAGCGGTGTGGAGGGGAGTTTTAGGGGAAAATCCTGTGCTTGTCTGCTTACCTTGCCGGCTGGGAGCCCGTGGGTATTTATATGTGAGGTCGATGTTACCTAACGCCACCCCGCCGGGGCAGAGCCGTACTCCTGATCGCGTCTGTTGCCGTTGTGGGTGTTGCGCGGTAAGGTCGAGTTGTAGGGTGTGGCAAGCCTTGGCCGACGCCTTCCCCTGCTCTGTCCGGTCGTACGGGGTCAGCAAGACGAGGCCGTGCGGGCACGGTCAGTGAGGGTGCGCGTTACGCTGGTATTAATGCTTGTCCCTTGGCGTGGTGCGCCGTTTGGGGCGGTTGTCATGGGGCATGTTACGTCAAATCCGGTGCGTCGTGTCCTATTCGTTTTTACCCCTATCAAAGTCAACATGACACGGCAATGATATCATCCCAACGTCATGGCGAGCCGCACAACATGATCGGTGACCTTTCTAAACATCCCCGGACGGAAGCCGCCGAGTCATCATCATCCTTCCTTCATCGAGAGAGCTGCAGGCCACTCGCTCTACATGTGGTTGGGACCAGCTACATGCGGGCGGGCGGTAGGGACTCCGAAGCGTGCTTTCAGCTCGCCACCAGAAACGGTCATCACTGGATTTGACCGATTCTGGAACAACAGGCTGAAGAACCCTTTTACCACCGGCAAAAGTGGTTGGGCGTCGTCTGACAAGCGTCGATAGTGAGAAACTCCGGGTTAGCATATCCGACCGATCGATCATCATCCCACAAGGGACGGCAGGAACGACATGTTGATTCTTTTTTCTTTTTTTTTTGTGCTTTATTTCGATTCTGAACAAATATAAGACGCATCCATACGGAGTTCCAAGGAGAAATGAGTATCTATCTCGATTAAATTTCCAACAAGCCTCTGGCACTGCAAAAGCAGCGCAAACCAGCTTTCACGTGGAAAGCAACTCCAGAGGCAAACATTTTGCTATCGTGGAAAGTTACGAATGTCCCCTTCACACATCACGAAACCCAAATCTCAACACACGATAACATCGAGAGAAATAAAATTATGATACAAGAAGATAAGAAAATAGAGGAAGTCGTTAATCAATCATAATTGATACTCCGTGGGAAGGCAGGCAGGCAGGCAGAGGCAGGATAGGGGTCCAACCACGGTTCACATCTCCCAGCGAGTGTCTTTTTCTGTGTCTTGAGGGGAAGTAGCACCATCCCACTCGAACAGACCCTGATGCTCATCAAAATTCGAGGGACTATTGGCTTCACCTTTCGAATCATCCAACTCCTCAGGGCCCTCAACTTCATCTTCACAATCACTCTGCTGCTCTTGGTCACTCTGGACTCCGCTTGTTTCTTCCTGCTTCGACAACAGATTGATTCCGATAAATCACGTTAGAATCCTGGGTGACCAAGCAGATTTATCTCTGGAGAGAAATGTTCAAGGGATACCTCCTTTTTACCAACGCCATCCTGCAATGGATTCACCTGATCACCATCTGTCTCTCCGTTGGAAGTTGGCTTTGCCCTAATTTGGAGCTGCTTAATTACTTGCATAACGTGTGTACGATCTGCCAAAAATAATAATAATCAGGATTAAGCGTATCAAATTTCACATGCATTTTCACAATGGCTTAATTTATTTGTATATGGTGACATCTCCAAAAATACATGAATAAATAAACCTGATGAAACAGATATAATCATTTCAGGCTTTATGTTTAACGTGCTTCCAAATTAATTAAAGAACATGATGATAGCAGAATAGCTACCTGACATAGGACTATCAGTAAGAAGCTACTGCAAAGCCTCACACAGTTTCGGATAAAGGAGCAGGCTACTGATCAAACATAAGGTGCAACATATCAATCTGACGCCCTCCAAAAGGCACATTTCTGATGGTTTCTTTACCTCGATCAAGCTTCCATCCTCCTCATACATATTTGTGGCTAGTTGTGGCAATATGAAATTAGAATTACTGATCAAGTAAACATCAATTGAATCTCCTGAAAACTTCCTAGACATCTGAATTATTACTAGTATTATATCATTCGAGTTAATAATTAAATGATAGAATTACTGATCAAATAACATAAAAAAATCGTGTTTAATAATTCTAATGTTCTCTAGCTCTTTCACTCGACTAAAATCATGGGAGTGAGGGATCCTACCACCGTATCTGGTGCTAAGTCATATCTTCTCTGACAACAGCATCAATTTATCTGTAATTCTAGAACTAAAATACCACAAATATGAAAGAGGGGGAATTTATATGTCAAGGTTAACGATGAATACTTTTGTTGAAAGAAAAAAAAAAAATGTATCATGACGCATATGTGAGACTTATGATCACATCTCAACTGTATCTTGCATAATGTGTAGGCTATCTTCAAACGACTGCCATGAACCCCCACCACTAGGGTACGGTTTTGGATGGTCATGATGCACATTAATTGAAAAATACAACACAGTGATTTAAAACCCAGGTGAACTAATTATTTTATTATGAAGGTGAAAAATCTAGTGCAAGAGGCTCTCACAAATATCTATATCACAAAGGAAGGATCTTACCGTTGTGCTGATGTAAAAAAAAATAGAAGAAAAGGTTCCTCATCCACTTAAAGGCCATCTCATGACATTGTGTTGCAGATGCTGCAACTCAAATATTTACAAGCATTTAGTTCTGTTATTCCATTCTACATCTCTTTTCCAGAGGAAGGAGGACCCAAAGACATTTGGACAAGCCAGTACTGGTTGGGTGTTTATCGGTTTAACCACAAACCAACACACAGACAAGCAACTTCACCGAATTGAATTTCGTACCAGGCTACTACCCAGTATTTTACTGGTATTGAGTTTACTAGCAGTAGGCCTACCACCCATGTCAGTGTCTTTCCCATCATTTTCCCCTTTTTTTCACCGAATTCCTCTCTTTTTTTCCTTCTCTACCAGCGACTCCTTTTCTCCCCATTTTTATTCAATTCTTCTTCAATTCATTCCTTTTTTGCATCAAATTTCTCAAATAGCTTGGATAGCTGATTTCTGCTTTCTGATGTCAAATTGCTGATCTTATTTAACAAATAGAATTTATACTCATTCAGATAAGTACAATAGATTGCTTCAATCAATCTAACATTTTATAGTATTGAAGAAATCTGTCTTCATAGCAAAACCAGAACTTAAATTAAACATCAGGTGATAGATCAAGCTAAGAGAATTTGAGTGAGTAGCAAAAAGTCAGTCACATACTAAGAGAATTTAAAATTTTGGGAACAGCAAAAAATCAATTTCTTACCTTTGGAAGGACGAAGTAAAGCATCATGGACTTGCGAAGGATGTTTGCGATCTTCAATTTTGAATTTTAGTTTCACTTGATGGCGTGTGCGATTAGGGAACAGCTGCTGTATCATTGCAAAATCTGTTCCAAATTGGTGAATAGCCTACACATTCAATCAGCACACAGAATATTCGATCAGAAACACCTAATAGAATTAAAGCATACCACCAATAGTTCAGCAAAAAATTAAAGAACTACCCAATCGATTTTCCTGTCATTCTTGCACAAAAGATCAATATTGAGGAACATCAAGCAAGCTTTACATAGACCAAATTACCCTCACTGTGGGCACTGAATTCACTGGTCCCTTAGATCAAGTAATTAGGACCGGCTATTCAGTACTCGTACAGAGGAAACAGCAAGTCAAAAATGACTTCTGAGTTCCGATAATTCATATCTTTATTTTTTGAATTTTTTATATTTTTTATTCTGGAAAAATATTCTGACATACCCTTGTCAAATGGTTAAATATCTGTTTAATTCCCCTCAAATGTTTTTAAAATATCACGAACATCCTCAAGGTTAAATTCCTTAATATAATAATTAAGAAATAACATGTGTTTGTGTAATGATTATTCTACCGACTATCTACGATACAACCTATCAAACTTCCTCGTTTCTTGGTCGAGCACTCCTGCATCGACCCGAAGTCCCCCACTTTCAACTATTTTGATGAGAAGCCCGGCGGTGTTACGAAGTTCCCTGGACTCTGTCCTTCAACCTTGTCTCGGTATTTGGAGTTTGCATTTATAGTCTCCACCTCCTCGGCCCCTTCCCACGATCATGTGCTCTCCCTCCATAAGAGTAAAGGATCAATGACTCCGCGGAAGCCCCACCATCATGTTGCAGAGCTCGTGTTGATTCTGTTCTCCATTGCATCCTTGATAGCAATGTTCGCTTACTCAACCTTGTCCCCTGACTTACCAAACTCCCTTAAGCGAATATGAGCTCTGAAACAATCCAACCCTCCAGCCCCTTCGATCATACCTCTATGTGATCAAAGTCCCCCGATGGGACTCACTAGTACTTGCACTCATAATTCCCCCTCGATGGAACACAACCCCCATATAGTGATGATCAAAGTTTTCATTTGATGCAAAATTCGATGCACGCACGGAAGACCCACCTCTGTGGTACCATGGCATTCACTCCTTGAATCCATAGCTCTTCTTGTCATCGTGTTGTTCACCAATGTGGGGCTCCCAGTAGCTCCCAATCATATTTTTGTATGATCAAGTCCTTCGCGGAACTTCTCCTGTGTGTGTTGCATTCCTCAAACTATTCAATGAGAAGGTAAATCATAGTAGCCAACTCAATGCAAGGAATGAAAACATTTCGAATGCTTCAAAAGTGTGAGCAAAGAATAAGGCAAGTAACCAGCTCGATACATGGAATACAACCCTCGAGGAGACAAGTAAAGTCGAGTAACCTTTGTCTTCTCAACTCTTAAAAGAATGAGCAAAACCGAATACCTCAGTTCCCTTATTTATCCAACAGAGGAGCTATGCACATGTTCAAAGACCCTTCAAAGAAACTTAATAAAAGACAACAATTGTCAAATCCTCACCAATAGTGATCGATTCTACCGAGAGTAGACTATCCGCTTCATTTACCAACAAAATGTCAATTGAAAGCAAAAGTGATGCGAACCTATTTGGAGGCGACAACTAAATAGAAGAGAAATCAAATGGGCAAAAGACCTCAAAAGCTTCAAAGTCTGCGAGGCGATACACTTTAAAGTTCCAACAAACATCTACCTAGTTCAAGTAGCGCGAGACGTTTAAGATATTATCGCATAACAAGGAATGTCTTTTCCTTTATCTATAGGATCTACACGAACCAACAAAGATCTACACAACTTGATCGACCCCACACCAAGTTAGAGTCATTGGCAAGTTGAAACAATGTGGTCGATTAAAGTTCGTCTACCCAACAACAACAGCAGAGAGCAATTAGGAGTCAAGAGATGCATTGCAACTGGAGTAGAAGATTGAAGATTCAGCAAAGGTAAGGAGATGCAACATCCGCAAAGGCTTCGACGAGGATGTTAAAAGAATAAGTGGGAAAGAATGTCACGAACAAATATGTGAATAGGGTGTTTGATGAAATACTTGTGTATACCCATGTCTTTTGATTTTGTTTATGCTTTGCACAGGGGCTTGCAATAGGCTTGGTAGGCTTATTTTGGTTGGCTTTTGTGATCGTTTTCGGCTTGTAAGTGCGGATTGTGTGCAGTCGACACGCAAAGGCAAAACTGCTTAGAAACAAGCCATTAAGCAACCATTTTGGAGATTTCTTGCTCCACAGAGTGGTGTGGAGTGTTAGCCAACACGGCACCCAAGAGCTACTCGGGTGGCACATAACTAGATGGGCCTTTAGGGAAGTGTCTAGGGCTGGTTCGCTATCTTATTCCATAGCAATGCCATGTGGGCACTTGTGGGGACTTTACTAATGATGCCCCTTTTAGCCCATTCACCCCCTCATTTATTAAGACTTGCAATTCGTAGTTCCTTTAAAGAAAATCCTACCCTAACTGAAGTAGATAAAGAATCACCTTTTTCAATCTCTAGGCTAATTTGTTCTCAAGTAATACATTTTCTAACTCAAATTGTACTTCTAATGTAATCTTTGAAAAAAACATAAAAATAATATACTTCAAACTACTCCATAAATAATATAGAAACACATATGAACATAAATCGCCTAATTCGGACCAGCTTATGGATCCATTGAACACAAGGTCTGACCGGCAGATGGGAGGAACAAAGAATGATCAGCCTATGAATCCATTAGACACAAGCCTAACCTTGATATGGAGGATGATTGACCAATTTGACTGGCAGATAAGAGGAACAAAAGAATAATAACAAAAAAAAGGAGAAAGGAAAAAAAAGAAAAGAAGATAGAAATAGAGACAGAGGGGAGGAAGAAAGCAGAGAGGGAAGAGGAAAAACTAGTCAATGGGGTCACCAAAAGCTACAATCTTGCATGTTGAACTTAAATAGAGGATATGAAGCTGTGCGTTAAAGAGAACATATGTTAGAGCTTATTACAAATTAGCTCATACAGAGTCATGAAATTAGTTCCTTAACTATGTTCTTTCTACTTATGAACTTCATAGATATATCAAGGTCACAAAATTTTCATTTTGGCTACTTTTTCTTATATTTTATATTTTGATATCTTTATTTTTGGAAAAAGCAAAATACAAATTGCATTCTTTAAGCTTTACACTATATAATAACTGTAGTAATTGAAGCAGTTGCCGTATTTGTCTTTTACGTGCTGCAGTACATGCCATTAGCATGGAGGTCTTATGCCATGCCAACACAGTATGCATGCCAGTGTGATGAAAGGAGAAACAAATACAAAACCCAAGAAAAAGATAAATGAAATGAAGTTTCACTTACTGCACTACAACAGTATCCAGCATCCTCCAAATTTCAAAAGAGGAGCTAACTGTGACAGAGCCACTAAGGCATAAAGAAGCATGCAGTCATGTACTTCAGCAATAGAAAGGGTTTAATGGGGAATTAAACCCTCCATTTGGATGGCAGAATGCTATATTCAGAACAGATTGCTTGGTGCATAATGAATGAAATGAGAATCTACGGTAGTACACAAGAACTAAGAGTTGAACAAAAGAAAAGCAGAAAAACAAAGGCCACGGGTTAGAGAAATGCAAGCCAACCGGGTGAAATCTTGAGCTGGTTTGTCACTAGCAAGTTCAAAGAAACATGTGCTGCAGCATTCCTTTTTTCATGTATTACATATAAACTAAAAAGAAACATGGTGTGACAAGATCAAAGTACCTCGTAGAACAACTTTGTTTCTGCTTTTGACCATCTACTAGTTTGTGGCCGGTTCATGTAAGAATGGTAATTCAATCTCTTGGGAGTTGATTGCACATTCTGATTTGCTTCTTCACCTGAATGATTCAGTTCTTGATCCTCTCCAAAAAGAATGTCCTCATTATTGGATAAAGAACTAGTACTGTTATATAAAAATTTTGATCAAATCATGGAACTTAGATATGGCATTTACGAAGAACTTCTAACAAGATGATGGATAATGAGATGGACATTAACCTATATATGTTTAAAAAGATATACCCAGCCATTATAGATGTTACTAACCTTTTCCATAAAAATTTCATTTCCATCTTGTGTTTTCATGGTGTTTGTATCACAGCCCTTCTCATCAATAACTACTATAAAAATATTCAAATGTTTTCCTTTAATACTACATACCAGCCCCTATGATAAACATCTGTTTGTCAAAAGAAAATATACATGAACATTACCTTTTGATGTTTAAAGCAATTGAAACTATAATAATAAAAAATATACTATGCTTATCTTTAACAAAATAGGATCCTCAACTGAGCAGAAAAATATATAACTGTCCCTTTACCTCTCTTCCTTCTCTTTTGCACTCACCTTTGTTTTCTCTTCACTTGCATCAACATGCCCCTATTATTTTCCCCTCTTCATCCATATCTCATCCTCTCACGTGTAGGTTTGTTCTCATGCTCTTTTGTTGCATAGTGAGAGGCTACTTGTGGTAATCTGTGGGTGTCAGATAGTGCACAACTATACATGAGCTTCAATACAGTGTTTGTCATGTGTAACTTAACTTAATTTTCCATATAGTCACTGTCATAAACTTTGAGCTGGTGCATAAGTCCTATATATACATCCTTTTTAAGTATACAAATTTTCATCAGAAAATACACACAATTTATACATTTAGTACAGATCATAGATTTGTACAACCATTCTGACTTGAAAATCCATGAGCAAGTCCAGGTTTTTTGAAGCCTAAAAATAGAGGATCCTAAAACCACAAAGAGAGATGCCCAAACAACCAAGGAGAAAAACCACAAAGGTATGTGCCACTCATGCACATGAATAAACAATCACAAAGACTAATATACCACAGTACTATTACAAGCTCCAGTTAGAGCTCCAAGCATGCCCCACTGCATATCTTCAAACATAAATTCAAAGGTAAATCCAAGCAAGTTAATTTGTGGCACAATCTCAGGGAAGGCTCCTACTACAATGACATGCTAAAGGCCAAGTCAAAAGCACTTTTCTAAATGTTTCTCACTTCTACTTGCCACCACTCATTATTTTAAGGAGGCCCTTCATCCATCATTATCAAAGCCATTAGAGTCAATAACTAATTTACTTCGTCTTTCAAAGTATCTTCCTCTCACTATCATGTTTCTAGCGGCAATACTTCTATAAGTTTCTACCTGTCAAAGTATTTAGATTAAGAAAATATGATTTGGTGGATAAGAGAATTTTCAAAAGTTTTCTGTCTGTTTTTGAACCTTTATGTTGCAAACCTGATTATGACTGAAATGTATTGTCTGCATTTACATATTACTCAAGCCTAATTGATTACAGACCTCATATATCAGACAACAATACGCTTATTCACTGTCCATTTTTATAGTTGTCAAATTGATATATATCTTAGATTTCATTTATTCCATGACAATTAAACCGTCTATAATACAGCCAGAAAATGATTCACTCGCCAGGAAGGGTTTCAAAATACATAGTGCTACTGATTTAAAAGAGAATAAGAGAGTATGCTTATATCCTCTAGACGTCCGAGATCTGCGGCACGAGATCCCAATATATAAATAATCTAAAAACCCACAAAGTGAAACATTCTATTTTGCAACCTTGTGAGATATTTTTCGTACCTCTGACCTGAGAATAATTTACTCGTTGCCGCCGCTTCTTTACTCTGCAGAATAACATTCAAAATAACATCAACATACAACAATACCAATTATAAGTGATAACATTCAAGCAGCCAAAAAAGACATACTGCTATACGCTCCTTAGCTTCTGCAAGCATTATTAGGTCTCTTATGCTAATCTGTCTCGGGTCAATCTCATCTTCAGGTGTTTGCAGTAAAACTTTGTTCACTAAACATTTCAAAGATAATGAATTATCGACTGAAGTTCATTCAGTTTCTTCCAACAGGTGCAGCATGAGTTTATGATAACATTACGTAAGACTGCAAGTTCATTTACCTTGCCTTCTCCTTCGCCTTGTGGCATGAGGAAACTTCTTTTTAGGTGAATTCTCTACAACAGAATCAGGTTTTTCAAAGGCTTTCTTACGCTTCGGAGTGGGTTTTTCGATTTCATTTGTCTGCCTCTTTGACTTTCTCTTGGTCCTCTTTGGCCTAGGCATATCTTCATCCCTATGACAATCATCACTTTGGCTGTTATCCATCTGAGAGACATTAAAGTTGTCAATATCACGTTCATCATTGCTTCCAACTTCAATTTGGTCAGTACTGCACTTGGCTATCCTCTTTCTCAGTTTCCTACATGGTTTATGAGCATCATCATCTTCATCATTTTCTGAAGTAGGCCTTCCTTCATGGATCCGCTGCTTAAGTTTTTGAACAATTTGGGATTGGGACTCGGTATGAATATCCTCCAAACCCTTTGGAAGTCTGATTTCTTCTCTATTCTGGGAATAAAGGTGACATACCTCATAAGATGTGATCAAATAAAAATTACCTTACATAATCAATCTAGGATAAGAGATACTACCAATTACTTGAGAGTAAGTTTAAATGTCATTGGCAACAACTTAAGGTTAGAAGTCTCAGTAAAATCTGTTTGCACTAAGGCCAAGTCATCAAGGAACAAATGAGTCAATGTCAGTGTCTGATTTAACAGAAGCATGATCCTCTAAGAAGTCTGTCTTTACAGTTGAAGGATCCTTATCAAAAGCGACAGTGTCGATAACACTATTACAAACAGCAGAACCAGTGCTTGTGATGTCTCTTAATCCAAGTCTGGGCATCAGATGAAATTAACCAGCAGATTGAATTCTATGATTCAACAGAAGTGTAAAGAAAAAAAGAGAAAATTCAATACAGACCAGAAAGTAGCAAAATTTGAACAATAATCCCACTTCAAGGAGGATTGCTACATACAAAGTTGTGGCTGGCTTGGAAGAAAATTAGTATTGAAAGTTTCAGCCTGAATTCCCTAATGCATCATAATAGCAAACAGAATATCCATATAACAAGTTCTGCTGATAAAAGACAAGCGGACAAGAAACAAAGTTTACCTCTTCTCCCACCTCTCGGTGATCTATTTGAACACCTTCATTGCAGTCTGAGGTTATGATTGATGAATGCAAAGGATTGTCCACAGGTATATCGATCTTCGCTTGTACAGAAGAAGGGTTCGTTATCTCAGAAAAGGATCCCATGGGAGGAGGACCAGTAATGGAAGCATCAGGAAGAATAAAAGAAACAGATTTAGCAGTTCCCTTTATTGGTTGTGACTTGTTTCTAGGTTGGAACTTGCCTACTTGTCTGACATCTAGAAAGAAAAATAAGTTGATAACAAATCATCTCAAAGCATTCGTTAAAAGACAAAAGAGAAAGGAATAGAACATGTTGCCAAACAAAGCCTACAATTCAAAAAGTTATACGATGAAATGTCACATATAAGTATATGATCTAGTACACAATGCTTCGACAAGTTTAGAAATCCAGAAAAAAGAAATCTCTGACTGATCTTTGTACAAAAGAAAAAAGAATCCATTAATGACAAAGACATATGCATGAGAAAGATGTCATGAAAAATAATTTTAGCAGCAAAAATTCACTTCATATCATTGACTTACCAGGATCAGACTCAATAGTACACCAAGACATCCTGAGAAATCTTTTATAACCTGCAAAGGTTGCCACATTTAATTTTCAGTATAATCATGCAACCAGCACAAATTATACCCAAAAAGAAACACTCCAATATAACACACAGAAAGTTATTTAAATATAACAAGATAAGATTAAAACTTTCCAAGAAAAAAAATTAAAAAAATAAATAAATTCCCAAATGATGACCAATCAGTGGCTGCTGGGTTAAAATGTAACTACCTTAGTATGAGCTGAACATACCAAAATTGAGAAACTTTAGTAACATGTCCAAATGAGTTTAAACTAAATGTAACAATTCATAACAGCCACGCATATGTTCCCTAAAAAGGATCACTTAATAAGATCCATGCATCATAGTGCTTGCAATCTCTAAAAGAATATAAAGACAAGATAAAGTGGTGATAGAATACGATAGTACACTTTTCAGATGTGTAAATAATAACTTCAAGATGTACACTTTTCACAAGTTTAAACCAGTCAAATGGAAGATTCCCAATATGTCCATTGATTCTCAAAGGAGAACATAGCAGATCCAACTTATGCTAAATAAGCACAAAAAAGAAATGGGACATCAGAGCAAGACATGCCAAGGTTGGGTACAGACAAACAGTTCTCAATTCAATCATACTAGAAGAAAACACAGTAAAAATAAGTTCGAAAGAAGGCTCATATAGGTTGGTGGCACTCTGTTTTAGCATAAAAACATAATACACATCGATGGAGAACACAGTAAAACTGTTCTGCTTCAACTTTACAGCAATGGATAACAAAAAAGAATGGTCCAATGCACAAGTTCTCGCCAATGGAAGTCTAGAGGACCAGATGTCTTTACTAAAATTTAAAATTCAATCCCAAATCTCAATAAGCCATTCTCGAAAATTTAAAATTTGACTTCACTACCTTTCCTACTTCATTACTCAAGAGGACCAGATGTCTTTACTAAACCTCAATATCATTTTGCACATCAAATGAATCAAATATCTTAGTAACCTGAAATCATGCTCCGATACCACCTTTGTCTCGCCCTCCAAATTATCACATACAAGAGGTGCGACCTTGTCTTAAAATCAATAAAATTAAAATGTAATCAACAATCTAATCCGTATTATCACATACTTTGAATTATTACCCTGCTTCAGGATTTGGTTATTGATAATTGGATCATTTAGAATACATACTCAATTCGAAAACTCAAAAAGCCATCCTCCAAAATTTAAAAATTCGACTTAAATTCCTTTTCTTCATTCCTCCAGTAGATTATATGTGGATCTCATAGTTGACCTATCTAAATTTGTTGAATGAGATAGTATAATTTTGCTTTAAGATTTGGTTATTAATAATTTGTTCATTTAGAACACATACTCTTTCCCAAACACAAAATGCCATCGTCCAAAATTTATAAATTCGACTTCAATCAATTTTCTAGTTCAATCCTCAAGTATATTAAATGTGTATCCCTTAGATGCCGTTTCTAAATTTATTGAAAGAGATCAGATTGCACATAGATAGAGCCATCAATATCATTAAGTCATGCCTTTTATTATAATATTCAAATCATAATTTGGGTCAGTTCGAAAACACAGCCTATCCCAAATCGCAAAAAGCCATCCTCTAAAATTTAAAATTTCGACTTCACTACCTTTCCTACTTCATTCTTCAAGAGGACCAGATGTCTTTACTAAACCTCAATATTATTTTGCACATCAAATGAATCAAATATCTTAGTAATCCTTAAATTATGCTCCGATACCACCTTTGTCACGCCCCCAAATTATCACATACAAGAGGTGCGACCTTGTCTTAAAATCTATAAAATTAAAATGTAATCAACAATCTAATCCGTATTATCAAATACTTTGAATTATTACCCTGTTTCAGGATTTGGTTATTGATAATTGGATCATTTAGAACACATACTCTATTCCAAAACTCAAAAAGCCATCCTCCAAAATTTAAAAATTCGACTTCAATCAATTTTCTAGTTCAATCCTCAAGTAGATTAAATGTGTATCCCTTAGATGCCGTTTCTAAATTTGTTGAAGGAGATCAGATTGCACATAGATAGAGGCCATCAATATCATCAAGTCATGCCCTTTTATCATAATATTCAAATCATAATTTGGGTTAGTTCGAACACACACTCAATCCCAAATCTCAATAAGCCATCCTCGAAAATTTAAAATTTCGACTTCATTACCTTTCCTACTTCATTCCTCAAGAGGACCAGATGTCTTTACTAAACCTCAATATCATTTTGCACATCAAATGAATCAAATATCTTAGTAATCCTTAAATAATGCTCCGATACCACCTTTGTCACGCCCCCCAAATTATCACATACAAGAGGTGCGACCTTGTCTTAAAATCTATAAAATTAAAATGTAATCAACAATCTAATCCGTATTATCACATACTTTGAATTATTACCCTGTTTCAGGATTTGGTTATTGATAATTGGATCATTTAGAACACATACTCTATTCCAAAATTTAAAAATTCGACTTAAATTCCTTTTCTACTTCATTCCTCAAGTAGATTATATGTGGATCTCATAGTTGTCCTTTCTAAATTTGTTGAATGAGATCAGATTGCACATAGATAGAGCCATCGATATCATTGAGTCATGCCCTATCCTCTTAATATTCAAATCATAATTTGGGTCATTTCGAACACACACTCTATCCCAAATGTCAATAAGCCATCCTCTAAAATTTAAAAATTCGATTTCATTACCTTTCCGACTTCATTCCTCAAGAGAACCAGATGTCCTTGGAATCCTAGGTTCCTAAAAAATATCAAAGAAATTTTTTATCGCTCTCTATTTAATTTACTAAATCGCAATATAATTTGACACATCAAATGTATCAGATATCTTACAGTGATCCTCAAATAATGTTCTGATACCACCTCTGTCACGCCCCCGAATTATCACATTTAGGAGGTGTCACCCTGTCTTAAAATCCATAATATTAAAATTTAATCAACAATCTAATACAAAATCCAAACTAAATTTGGGGACACCAAAAATCGTTCAAGTAATAATTCATACCCATAATCCACAATTCATAAGCAAGAAGACCAAATGTCGATGTTATCCTAGATTCCTAGAAGACATCAAATATAATTTTCATCGATCTCTATATAATTTACTAAACCTCAATATAATTTTGAACATCAAATGAATCAAATATCTTAGTAATCCTTAAATCATGCTCCGATACCACCTTTGTCACGCCCCCCAAATTATCATATACAAGAGGTGTGACCTTGTCTAAAAATCCATAAAATTAAAATGTAATCAACAATCTGATCCTCAAATTATCACATACTTTGAATTATGACTTTGCTTCAGGATTTGGTTATTGATAATTGGGTCATTTAGAAAACATACTATATCCCAAAACACAAAAGGCCATCGTCCAAAATTTAAAAATTCGACTTCAATCCCTTTTATACTTCATTTGTCAAGTAGATTAAATGTGTATCTCTTAGTTGCCGTTTCTAAATTTGTTGAAAGAGATCAGATTGCACATAGATAGAGGCCATCAATATCATTAAGTCATGCCCTTTTATCATAATATTCAAATCATAATTTGGGTCAGTTCGAACACACACTCAATCCCAAATCTCAATAAGCCATCCTCGAAAATTTAAAAATTTGACTTCACTACCTTTCCTACTTCATTCCTCAAGAGGACCAGATGTCTTTACTAAACCTCAATATTATTTTGCACATCAAATGAATCAAATATCTTAGTAACCTTAAATCATGCTCCAATACCACCTTTGTCACGCCTCCCAAATTATCACATACAAGAGGTGCGACCTTGTCTTAAAATCAATAAAATTAAAATGTAATCAACAATCTAATCCGTATTATCACATACTTTGAATTATTACCCTGCTTCAGGATTTGGTTATTGATAATTGGATCATTTAGAACACATACTCAATTCGAAAACTCAAAAAGCCATCCTCCAAAATTTAAAAATTCGACTTAAATTCCTTTTCTTCATTCCTCCAGTAGATTATATGTGGATCTCATAGTTGACCTATCTAAATTTGTTGAATGAGATAGTATAATTTTGCTTTAAGATTTGGTTATTAATAATTTGTTCATTTAGAACACATACTCTTTCCCAAACACAAAATGCCATCGTCCAAAATTTAAAAATTCGACTTCAATCAATTTTCTAGTTCAATCCTCAAGTAGATTAAATGTGTATCCCTTAGATGTCGTTTCTAAATTTGTTGAAGGAGATCAGATTGCACATAGATAGAGGCCATCAATATCATTAAGTCATGCCCTTTTATCATAATATTCAAATCATAATT
Source organism: Musa acuminata AAA Group (assembly GCF_036884655.1). Lineage (NCBI taxonomy): Eukaryota > Viridiplantae > Streptophyta > Magnoliopsida > Zingiberales > Musaceae > Musa > Musa acuminata. Next base: position 39,746,436 of record NC_088338.1, read on the forward strand.
TGGGTCAGTTCGAACACACACTCAATCCCAAATCTCAATAAGCCATCCTCGAAAATTTAAAAATTTGACTTCACTACCTTTCCTACTTCATTCCTCAAGAGGACCAGATGTCTTTACTAAACCTCAATATTATTTTGCACATCAAATGAATCAAATATCTTAGTAACCTTAAATCATGCTCCAATACCACCTTTGTCACGCCCCCCAAATTATCACATACAAGAGGTGCGACCTTGTCTTAAAATCAATAAAATTAAAATGTAATCAACAATCTAATCCGTATTATCACATACTTTGAATTATTACCCTGCTTCAGGATTTGGTTATTGATAATTGGATCATTTAGAACACATACTCAATTTGAAAACTCAAAATAGCATCCTCCAAAATTTAAAAATTCTACTTAAATTCCTTTTCTTCATTCCTCAAGTAGATTATATGTGGATCTCACAGTTGACCTATCTAAATTTGTTGAATGAGATCAGATTGCACATAGATAGATCCATCAATATCATTAAATTATGCCCTTTTATCATAATATTCAAATCATAATTTGGGTTAGTTCGAAAACACAGCCTATCCAAAATCGCAAAAAGCCATCCTCTAAAATTTAAAAATTCGACTTCACTACCTTTCCTACTTCATTCCTCATGAAGACCAGATGTCTTTACTAAACCTCAATATAATTTTGCACATAAAATGAATCAAATATCTTAGTAATCCTTAAATCATGCTCCGATACCACCTTTGACAAGCCCCCCAAATTATTATATATAAGAAGTGTGATCTTGTCTAAAAATGCATAAAATTAAAATGTAATCAACAATCTAATCCAAATTATCACATACTTTGAATTATGACCTTGCTTCAGGATTTGGTTATTGATAATTTGTTCATTTAGAACACATACTCTTTCCCAAAACACAAAATGCCATCGTCCAAAATTTAAAAATTCGACTTCAATCAATTTTCTAGTTCAATCCTCAAGTAGATTAAATGTGTATCCCTTAGATGCCGTTTCTAAATTTGTTGAAAGAGATCAGATTGCACATAGATAGAGGCCATCAATATCATTAAATCATGCCCTTTTATCATAATATTCAAATCATAATTTGGGTCAGTTCGAAAACACAGCCTATCCCAAACCTCAAAATGCCATCCTCTAAAATTTAAAAATTCGACTTCACTACCTTTCCTACTTCTTTCCTCATGAAGACCAGATGTCTTTACTAAACCTCAATATAATTTTACACATAAAATGAATTAAATATCTTAGTAATCCTTAAATCATGCTCCGATACCACCTTTGACAAGCCCCCCAAATTATTATATACAAGAAGTGTGACCTTGTCTAAAAATGCATAAAATTAAATGTAATCAACAATCTAATCCAAATTATCACATACTTTTAATTATGACCTTACTTCAGGATTTGGTTATTGATAATTTGTTCATTTAGAACACATAACTCTTTCCTAAAACACAAAATGCCATCGTCCAAAATTTAAAAATTCGACTTCAATCAATTTTCTAGTTCAATCCTCAAGTAGATTAAATGTGTATCCCTTAGATGTCGTTTCTAAATTTGTTGAAGGAGATCAGATTGCACATAGATAGAGGCCATCAATATCATTAAGTCATGCCCTTTTATCATAATATTCAAATCATAATTTGGGTCAGTTCGAACACACACTCAATCCCAAATCTCAATAAGCCATCCTCTAAAATTTAAAATTTCGACTTCACTACCTTTCCTACTTCATTCCTCAAGAGGACCAGATGTCTTTACTAAACCTCAATATCATTTTGCACATCAAATGAATCAAATATCTTAGTAATCCTTAAATCATGCTCCGATACCACCTTTGTCACGCCCCCCAAATTATCACATACAAGAGGTGCGACCTTGTCTTAAAATCTATAAAATTAAAATGTAATCAACAATCTAATCCGTATTATCACATACTTTGAATTATTACCCTGTTTCAGGATTTGGTTATTGATAATTGGGTCATTTAGAACACATACTCTATTCCAAAACTCAAAAGGCCATCCTCTAAAATTTAAAAATTCGACTTAAATTCCTTTTCTACTTCATTCCTCAAGTAGATTATATGTGGATCTCATAGTTGCCGTCTCTAAATTTGTTGAATAAGATCAGATTGCGCATAAATAGAGCCATCGATATCATTGAGTCATGCCCTATCCTCTTAATATTCAAATCATAATTTGGGTCATTTCGAACACACACTCTATCCCAAATCGCAATAAGCCATCCTCTAAAATTTAAAAATTCAATTTTATTACCTTTCCGACTTCATTCCTCAAGAGGACCAGATGTCTTTACTAAACCTCAATATCATTTTGCATATCAAATGAATCAAATATCTTAGTAATCCTTAAATCAAGCTCCGATACCAACTTTGTCACGCCCTCCAAATTATCACAAACAAGAGGTGCGACCTTAGCTTAAAATCCATAAAATTAAAATGTAATCAACAATCTAATCCGGATTATCACATACTTTGAATTATTACCTTTCTTCAGGATTTGGTTATTGATAATTGGGTCATTTAGAACACATACTCTATTCCAAAACTCAAAAGGCCATCCTCCAAAATTTGAAAATTCGACTTAAATCCCTTTTCTATTTCATTCCTCAAGTAGATTATATGTGGATCTCATAGTTGTCCTTTCTAAATTTGTTGAATGAGATCAGATTGCACATAGATAGAGCCATCGATATCATTGAGTCATGCCCTTTCTCTTAATATTCAAATCATACTTTGGGTTATTTCGAACACACACTCTATTTCAAATTACAATAAGCCATCATCTAAATTTTAAAAATTCGACTTCACTACCTTTCCTACTTCGTTCCTCAAGACGACCAGATGTCTTCACTAAACCTCAATATAATTTTGCACATCAATTGAATCTCTTTAGGAACACCATTAAGCTTTACTATTTCATTCATACATAAATCTGCAAGCCTATCAAGAGAATAAGTCGTATTGATCAGTAGGAAATGTGTAGTTTTGGTTAACCAATCAATGATAACTCAAATAACATCATGTTTTCTGGAGGTTCTGGGTAATCTTGAAACAAAATCCAAAGAATCACATTTCCATTTCCATTCAGGAATATCAAAAATTTACAACAAACCACTAGGTCTTTGGAGTTCTGCTTTGATTTGATGACAAGTCAAACACTTTAAAACATAATTAAAATCTCCTTCTTCATGACTTCTCACAAATAAAGACTTTGGAGATCTATATGCATTTTAGTGCTATCGAGATGCATGGTATACTTTGAGTTACGAACTTCCTTCAGGATTTGATTCTTGATATCAGGATCATTTGAAACACATACTCTATCCCAAATCTCAATAGGCCATCAAATAAAATCTGAAAATTCCACCTCAATCCCTTTTTTACTTCATTCCTCAAATATATTAAATATGGATCTTAAAGTCATCCTTTTTAAATTTGATGAACGAGAACTGATTGCACATAGATAGAGTCCATCAATATCAATGAATCTTGCCCCTTTCTCATAATATTCAAATAATAATTTTTCTAATAATCATAATATCATTGATGGAATTATGATTATTAGGGCTTGCGTGTTTATTATTATGATGTAATTACATGAGGTGTGGTGAGAGAATAGAGGTGATTACGGGACCTACGAGAAGATGAAGCAAGAGGACTAGATGTCCATGTCATCCTAGATTCCAAATTAATTTAACGTGAGGAATGATTCTATTTCTTAGGATCTTCTCTTTCTTATCAATGGTCCGAGTGGTCTCTTCCAAGTAAGACAAGTCTTTTTCAATCGCAATCGGCTATTACTTGATGACATGAGAGGAATCTGGTATATATTTTCTGAGCATTGCAACATGAAATATATCATGGATGTGACATAAAGATGGTTTCTAGGCAAACCGTATAAGCAATCGAATCAATCCTTTCAATGACCTCAAAATATCCAATAAACCTTGGGCATAACTTTTCTTTATTCTAAAATCTTACAATGTCTTCGTTAGGATAGACCATCAGGAATACAAAATCCCCTACTTGAAATTCAATATCTTATATTCTATTGTCAGCATATTTCTTTCGGTGACTTCGATTAATCTTTAGCTTTTTTTTTATAACTCGAATCTTTTCAATAGTCTCTTGCACTTTGTCTGGTGATAACAACTTTTTATCGCCAACTTCCTCCCAATATAAAGGCGTTATGTACCTTCTCCAATGCAAAGCTTCATACGGAGCCATTGGAATGCTCGAATGGTAACTATTATTGTACGTGAATTCAATAAGGGATATATCTTTATCCAAATCACCTTTCCAATCCATGAAATAGACTCTAAGTAAATCTTCAAGAGTTTGAATGGTTATTTCTGATTGAACATCAGTGATAAGCAAAGCTAAAGTTGACTTAAGTGCCCAGAGATTCCTGTAACCTTGTCCATAATCTTGAAAGAAATCTGGAGTGTCTATTAGAGATGATCACTTTTGGAACACCATGAAGAGTTACTATTTCATTGATATATAAATCTACTAGCCTATCAAATGAATAAGTCATATTGATCAATAGGAAATGTATAGATTTGTTTAGCCGATCAATGATAACCCAAATAACATCATGGTTTCTGGAGGTTCTTGGTAATCCTGAAACAAAATCCATGATAACATATTTCCATTTCCATTCAGGAATATCAAAAGGATCCAACAAACCTCCAGGTCTCTGATGTTCTGCTTGGATTTGTTGACAAGTCAAACACTTTAAAACATACATTGCAATCTCCTTCTTTATGAACAAGCTTGAGGTGACTCTCCCTAAGCTCCCCAATATGTTAAGAGAGACTAAGAGCACCATCAAGAAAAACCCTCTCTCATGCCTTGTCCTTCTTCCCCTTTTCCCCTCCCAGTCGATAAACCCACAACCACCCATCCCAACCGACAACCCTCTCTCATACCTCCTCCCTCTTCCCATCCTAACTGATAGTAACTCACAACCACTTCCTAGTGTTTTGCAAATGATTAAATTTATCATGTTTTTAAATTTAATATTTGGGAGTGTCTAATTTCTAGTGCCATGGTCATTTTAGCACTTTGGTGTCTTTTAGCGCCTAGCACCTTCGACTATATTAATCCTCACAAGATAAACAAATTAGGAAAACTACTTATTCTTCTACAAAGTTATGTAAAGTACCACCTCCTTATTTTTTTAATTAAAAAATATCATAAATTACTTTATGGGTTTAATTATTACTCTTGTTGTTTGGTTTTACATATCAAATAAAGTATATGATATATATATCCATGGGTATAAATTAACATGTGCAGATAATGATCTACATCAAATGCATGTTGATGCAAATAGAAGATTGCAACTTTAACATTTTTTAAGATGATAAAGACTTATCTAATTTTATGAGTTTAGGAATGTAAAAATCATCGATTAGTCGACCCTCAAAAGCTCCTTCATGTCCAAGGTAAATAACCTTGATTGTCTTGTACCAACCACACTTGCAAGTCTTCTTTGTCTAAATAGTTAACAAGCATTGCATGTCAATCTAACTCAAAATTACAATTTGCAAGAGGCTGGTGTGAAACCTTAATTCCAAACTTCATCACAATCTAATTCCTCCATCAATTTTAGAGAGAGAATGAATTGAAAAGAACACAACACTCGACCATTTTCTAAAGCCATGTGAACCACAAGGTTGTAGTAGTGAGACCCAAAAACAGATTTAGGGTTGGCAGGAGCATCCATAAATAGAATAAGCAAAAGCAAAGTGGAGAACTATGCAATAGTTCAAGAGACAAAGGCACAATCATGAGACTATACAGTCCAATTAGTTTTATTGCTATTGTTATGTGCATAGTGTCGCTTCTTTTTTCACAAAATAAACAAATATTACAATTTAACATAAGCATAACTTTAAGTAGCACTAATTGAATAAGTTGGTAAATAATTCTTACAAATGGTACAAAAGCTTCTAATAACAAAAAAATTTACTACCAGCAAATTAGGAAACGGAAAACATGAAAGAACAAGACCTTGTAGAAGTTGTAACATCACCACCTATAAATGTGCTTAGATAATTAGAAAATAGAATGATATAACAACAAATTGACAAACACATATTTTCTTCGCATTTAAGACATCAGATATAAGTAAATCCTTTTGTTAGAATTTAGCACCCTCCAGGTAGGTTATAGGATGAACTGTTGCTAAACCAATGATTGTGAACAAGTGTATGCAACCAAATGAGTAATTAATACTATCATATGTAACATAGTGGAAAAATTCAAGATCCATTTACATCAAACTCTGAAAAGTCCCATTAATTACCTAATTTCTCATGAAAGAAAAAGCCATACAATATAGTTGTTAAAAAGAAGAAAACAAAGAACAACAAAAATCACTTTCAAGACGTGATGCTTACCGCAAGACATAGTGTACACCTAAATCATCACCCATACCTGATTTGCCTGCAACTTGATGCCTCCAAAAAAACACAAAATAAAAAACACAACATAAAACCCTAAGCCTAGATATAAACATTAAAAAAACCCAAAATCTTATAAACAAGAGTGGTTAAGGATAAAATCTAGGGGGATCAAGAGAAGTTTCTTCCATAAAAAGAATCTGATTTTGGTCTTCCACTTCTTGGCGATAACAAGAACGGTCCAATAGGGTCCCCTGCCGAGCCTTTTGGCACAACATGGTCCAACATGGCCCTTATCGAGCCATCGTTGAGGTGCTCCTTGATGGGCCTCTTCCTTTTGGTGATGACCTTATCGGCATACATCTTGATCATAACCTAAACCAGGAGAGGAGCTGCGACAAAAGGTGGAAGTGGTAGGAGGGAGGAGGATCGGGGAAGGGATGTCGTCGTTGTCGTTTCTATAAGGAAAATGTCGCAACGACAAGAGCTACGTGGAGGATCCAAAATAACCTAGATTGAAGATGAGGTGGTGGAGAGAGGATCCGGGATAGGAGATCGAATCTTCGAAAGGTGAAAGGAATCATCGGAAGATCCTAGGAATTCGATTTGGCTACTATTGAATATTGTCTACTAATCCACACACAAAACAAAATCTACCGAGGAAAATGCCGCAGCCGAGAACTCCACGGAGGAAGACACCGCCGTTGCTTCCGCTTTTCGCCGATGGAGAGGAAGACAACCGCTCGCCACGGAAACGCCGCAGTCGCCGTTGGGGAGAAAGAGAGTCGCAGTGTTTAGGGCACGGGTGCGCCCGGGCGCTTGTTGTGAGGAAGGTAAGGGTCGGGGTTTTGTGGTGTCATGATTCTTATTTGGTTCAAACTAGAGATCCAAACTAACTCGACTCAGGTTGGACCCAATTGTAATTGAATCAGACCCGTGTCTGCACCGAGCCCTGCTTGGGCCCAACTAAATATTACTAAAATATAAAAATAATTGATATTTAAAATAATTGACACAGACCACGTTGCCAATAATAAATGATCAAACAATGAGATAAATGCTCATAATTGAATCAGGCAGATGCCTGAGCCGTGCCCAGCTTGGGCCCATGGGCCACGCGCCCGCTCGTGCTCGAGATCTTATATTCTATGGAAAAATAAATATTAAGCCCCTGAGTTGAGTATGGAATCGCAATGGGCTGTTCGTGAGTGACTACGATGGAATCCGGGTTATAATAACTCAGGGGCTTAAGATTTATTTTTCCATGGAATCTCGAGCACGGGTGAGCGCGTGGCTCATGGGCCCAAGATGGGTTCGGCTAAGGCATCGGCCTGATTCAATTATAAGCATTTATCTAATTATTTGATCATTTATTATTGGCAACGTGGTCTGTGTCAATTATTTTAAATCTCAATTCTTTTTCTATTTTAGTAATATTTAGTTGGGCCGAGGCAGGGCTCGGTGCGGACACGGGTCTGATTAAATTACAATTGGGTCCAACCTGAGTCGAGTTAGTTTGGATCTCTAGTTTGAACCAAATAAGAATCACGACACCACAAAACCCCGTCCCTTAACGACCTCACAACAAGCGCCCGGGTGCACCCGTGCCCTAAACACTGCGACTCTCTCCCCAGTGGCGACTCTCTTTCTCCCCAACGGCGACTGCGGCGTTTCCTCAACGAGCGGTTGTCTTCCTCTCCATCGGCGAAAAGCGGAAGCAACGGCGGTGTCTTCCTTCGAGGAGTTCTCGGCTGCGACGTTTTCCTCGGTAGATTTTGTTTTGTGTGTGGATTAGTAGATAATATTCAATAGTAGCCAAATCGAATTCCTAGGATCTTCCGATGATTCCTTTCACCCTCCGAAGATTCTATCTCCTATCCCGGATCCTCTCTCCACCACCTCATCTTCAATCTAGGTTATTTTGGATCCTCCAAGTAGCTCTCGGCGTTGCGACATTTTCCTTAGTGAAAAGACAACGACGACATCCCTTCACCGATCCTCCTCCCTCCTACCTCTTCCACCTTTTGTCGCAGCTCCTCTCCCGGTTTAGGTTATGATCAAGATGTATGCCAATAAGGTCATCACCAGAAGGAAGAGACCCATCAAGGAGGACTTCAACAATGGCTCGAAAAGGGCCATGTTGGACCATATTGTGCCAAAAGGCTCGGCAGGGGACCCTATTGGTCCGTTCTTGTTATCGTCAAGAAGTGGAAGACCAAAATCAGATTCTAAACAAGTGAGAAGATATCTTCAAGAATCAAACTGTAAGGCGGGAAAAGAAGAATCAAACTGACTTCTAAAGATCCTTTCAAGAATCGAAACGACGGGAAAACAAGGAAGGCGTCGAGGCAAGATTCAACAAAAGAAAAGATACCTTCTAGAATCAAACTCTAAGTCAAGATTAAAGACCAAGGGAAGAAGAAAAATGGATCTGAAACGAGAGCGACGAAGAGCTAGGGCAAGATTGAAGACAACACAAAAATCGATCAAGAATCAAAACTAGAGGACAAGATTGAATACGAACCGAAGCAATTGATCCGAAACAACAGGGCTGTGAGCTGGGGGCCGACAAGAGCAAGTGAAACGCTCAAGTAGAAACCTAATAGCCTGCCAAGCGACAAGGTGGAAGAGGGAGGGGGAGGAAGGAGAGATTGGGGAGGGGGGGCTGCGAAGGCGAAGGAGTAAGAGGAGACAGAGAGAGATACCGGGGGGAGACGTCGTTTCGCCGATGAAGAGGAAGACGCAGAAGCCGCCGTTCACCGAGGAAAGCGCGCAGCCAAGAACTCCCCGAAGGAAGACACCGCCGTTGCTTCCGCTATTCGGCGATGGAGAGGAAGACAGCCGCTCGCCGAGGAAACGCCGTAGTCGCTGCTGGGGAGAAGAGAGTCGCCGCGAGGGAGACAAGAGTTGTGTTTAGGGCATAGGTGCGCCCGGGCGTTTGTTATGGGGTGGATAATGGGCGGGTTTTTGCGGTAACATAATTATTATTTGGTTCAAACTAGACATCCAAACCAAGTTGACTCATGTTTGACCCGTTTGGAATTGAATTAGATCGGTGTGAGTTGAGGCCTGCTTGGGCCCAAACAAGCACATGGGCTACGCGCCCGCACACGCTCTTCGCCATGACATCATATATTCTATGAAAAAATAAATATTACTAAAATAGAAAAATAATTAAGATTTAAAATAATTGACCACATTGACAATAAGACGCAGAGACGCAAGAGGATGGGCGGCCACTGCGAAAGAGGATGAGGATGAGAAAGAGAGAGATATCGTGGGGGCAGAGACGCCGTTTCGCCGATGGACAGGAAGACGCAGCAGCCGCCGTTCACCGAGGAAAACGCCGCATCGACAAGAACTCCCCGGAGGAAGACACCATAGTTGCTGTCACTGTCTCCAAGTTCTAATTTTCTGAAACTTACTAAGAGACCCTAAGCTTTTTGAACAAATTCAGAGATATCAATGTGGTCAAAGTCTTCAATACCAGGTACTACTTATGTGACTTGTTGGAACTTTATTAAGCAAATCACTCTATTCTTCTTTAAAAATTAAATAATAAACTAAATTTGATACCTCAGAATCAGTAATATCAAATATAACATAGAGTAGTCAGAGGAGATATAAAAGATAAAAAAGACCTAGAGATCTATTTAGCAGCAGAAATTGTTCATAGGAATCTGATCACAAACCATCAAATTTTTCTTCCCATCAGGCTTTTGGACAACTGGTAGCAATGTTTTTTGGGAATCATTCATAAACTCGAGTAATAATCCTGTAAGTTTTCTTCTCGAATTTAGCATCAAATAACTCCCTACTGCTTGGTAATCCCACTCTGGAAAGATAACAAACATAAAAAATACCAAATATTTAAGCTAATGAACAAATAAAGAAATGCCAACTTCAACAAAAGTAAAACAATGTCCTACTGGTTTCATAAAACAAATTGACCTTTGAGAAAAATTCAATGATCCTCGCCTTATATCTAGGATGTACAAGTCATTGAAGGTCCACTTGTGCATCCTTACCAATCAGTCTACATTGCACAAGGCAACATGCAGCTCATGCCATTACATGCAACTAGAATGTACTAACGTAACCAAGGACTGGTATGGTAAAAAACTCATAAATGGGGGCAATCCCTTAATACAAATGACTTTAAAATTGAGATTAATCTTAATACAAGGTGAAGATTGCCCTTAATACAAGGGCAATCATCACATGCCTTTAGCATTCACAGATCAGAGTCAATGGCTTTAAAATTGAGATCATCATCCGTACCTTTTCTAGAGGAGTGAATGATACAATGACATTTTAATGTTTGAGATATACCCTACTATTGAACATAAAGATGCTTGATAGCCTCTATTTTGGTGCAAGCAGTCACTTCATCAATTTTATGACAAGAGATGCATGTACACACTGTACGTTCTCATTTGAATTGAAAGCTAGGTGATAAACAGTATGACCTTTCTATGTTGCACCACCAATATCTCAAATAAAACAAGGGTCAAAGATGTCATATGCACCAATAAGTAAAAGACGGGCAATTTAAGGATTCAGAAAAAGAAACATATATCTCAGTTCAAATAAGATAATTCCTTTAATATACAAACTTCCTATGGTTTTAGTTCTGTTAAAAAGAACTATGAGCTACCACAGGGACTTCCAACTTATTATTTATTGACCAAATTTTCAATAAGCAATACTACACTAAATTATTTATTCACCAAAAGAGAAGATTATCCAATAGCCCTACTACACTATATAACTTTCCTTTCCTCCAGAAAACACGAGCAATAAAAAGAAGAAGAAATTAGACATATTTTATAAAAAAATACAAACATGTGAGAAGTTAAAATTGATGGTGTCAAAAAGATGATCAGCAAACCCATTAACTAACATTCCACCTGGAATCAGAGAATATAGAAAATAACCTGCTCTCAAGATTAAAAACAACAATTGCCAAGATAGCATACAATAACCTACAATATCGAGATTTTCCACATCAGTAACCTACTCTATCAGGGGTGGGGGCGACGGTTGCTGGGTGTGTTGGGTGTGGGGGGGCGCTTCCAGGAAGGGATGGAAGAGGGAGGAAGAGCTGTGGTCCCGGAGGGGAAGAGGAGGGGAGGATGGTGTCGGAGAAGGGGGAGGAAACGTGACGAAGGGGGAAGGAGGGAAGGGGAGGATGGTGTCGGGGAAGGGAGGAGCAGCAAGAGAGGGGTAAAGGGTAAAGAGGGAGGAGAAGGGAGGGGGAGGAAGGTGTCGGCGGAAGGATCGGAGCTGCGACAGTGGAAGAGGGAGGGGGAGAGGAGGGATCGGGGAAGGGGGGGGCTGCAACGGCGAAGGAGGAAGAGGAAAAGAAAGAGAGAGATACCGGGGGGGCGGAGACGCTGTTTCGCCGATGGAGAGGAAGACGCGGCAGCTGCCGTTCACCGAGGAAAACGCCGCAGCGACAGGAACTCAGCGGAGGAAGACACCGCCGTTGCTTCCGCTGTTCGCCGATGGGGAGGAAGACAGCCGATCGCCGAGTAAACGCCGTAGTCGTCGCTCGGGAGAAAGAGTCGTTGGGTTTAGGGCACGGGTGCCCGCGGTGTCCATTGTGCGGGTGGGTAAGGGGCGGGTTTTTAAGCTGTCCGTATTCTCATTTGGTTCAATCGAACTAAAGATACAAACTAACTAGAATAAGGTTTCACCCAGTAATGATTGCATCAGGCTGGTTCTGAGCATAACCTTGCTTGGCCCAAACGAGCGCATGGGCCCCGCGCCCGCCCAGTGAAGGCGATCCTCGCCATGACATCATATTTCCTATGGAAAAATAAATATTACTAAATAATATAAATAATTGAGATTTAAAATAATTGACACAGGCAACATTGACAATAATAAAATAATTAACAATTTAAATAATTAAGATTTAAAATAATTTAGGGTTTAGAGTTTATGGTTTTCGGTTAGGGTTTAGGGATAATGTCAAATGCACAATGAGTAAAAAACGGGCAAATTAAGGATACAGAAAAAGAAACATAAATCTCAGTTAAATGCCTTGCTTCTAGTGTTTAATGACCAATCACACTTTATCAAGTCACAAATGTAAGTAGGTAGGTAAGTAGGTTAGCCATATGTGCAAAGAAACACTTATAACTTTCCTTTCCAACATATTATTTATTCACCAAATTATCAATAAGTAATACTACACTAAATTATTTATTCACCAAAAGAGAAGATTATCTACTAGCCCTACTACACTATATAACTTTCCTTTCCTCCAGAAAACACGAGGAATAAAAAGAAACAGAAATCAGACATATATTTTATAAAAAATAGAAACATGTCAGAAGTTAAAATTGATGGTGTCAAGAAGATGATCAGCAAACCCAATAACCATAACATTCTACCAGGAATCAGAGAATATAAAAAATAACCTACTCTATCAAGATTAAAAACAACAATTGCCAAGATCGCATACCATAACCTAGAATATCGAGATTTTCGTCATCAGCAACCAACTCTATCGGCTAAGGGTGTAGGAAGGGGGCACTGCCGTGTGGGGGGGGGGAGTGTGTGTGTGGTGGTGGGAGGGCGCTGCGAGGAAGGGATGGAAGAGGGAGGAGGAGCAGTGGTCCCGGATGGGAAGGGGAGGGGAGGATGGTGTCGATGATCGGGGAGGAACCGCGACGAAGGGAGAAGAAGGAGGGAGGAGAAGGGAAGGGGAGGATGGTGCCGGCGAAGGGAGGAGCAGCGAGAGAGGGGTAAAGGGTAAAGAGGGAGGCGAAGGGAGGGGGAGGAAGGTGTCGGCGGAAGGAGCGGAGCTGCGACAGTGGAAGAGGGAGGGGGAGAGAGGAGGGATCGGGGAAGGGGGGGCTGCAACGGCGAAGGAGGAAGAGGAAAAGAAAGAGAGAGATACCGGGGGGGCGGAGACGTTGTTTCGCCGATGGAGAGGAAAACGCCGCAGCGACAGGAGCTCAGCGGAGGAAGACACCGCCGTTGCGTCCGCTGTTCGCCGATGGGGAGGAAGACAGCCGATCGCCGAGGAAAGTCGCCGTCGTCGCACGGGAGAAAGAGTCGCTGGGTTTAGGGCACGGGTGACCCGGCGTGCATTGTCCGGTGAGTAAGGGGCGGGCTTTTATACCGTCCATATTCAAATTTGGTTCAATAGAAAGTAGGATATAAAGTCGCCCAATAAAGTTTTAACCCTGTAAAGATTGAATCAGGCCGGTGCCTGAGCCGAGCCCTGCTTAGGCCCAAAAGAGCGCATGGGACCTGCCCCTGCCCAGTGGAGGCCCTCCTCGCCATGACATCATATTTCCAATTCGAAAAGAGATATTACTAAATAATAGAAAAAATTACGATTTAAAGTAATTGACGCAGGACACATTGGCAAAAAAAAATAATTAAGATTTAAATACTTGAGATTTAAAATAATATAGGGTTTAGGGTTTAGGGTTTAGGGTTTAGGGTTCAGGGTTTAGGGTTTTAGGGTTTAGGGTTTAGGGTTTAGGGTTTAGGGTTCAGGGTTTAGGGTTTTAGGGTTTAGGGTTTAGGGTTTAGGGTTTAGGGTTTAGGGTTTTTAGGGTTCAGGGTTTAGGGTTCAGGGTTCAGGGTTACCCGTGCCCTAAAACCCTAAACCCTAAACCCTAAACCCTAAACCCTCTCCAGCACGGGCATGAAAAGCCTCATCGTCCATACACAAGTTTTAGCACGGATCTTAAAAGGTGTCGAACATTTTACAGCCACAAGCTAAAGCTTGACTTCCACACTACTTAAATCCAAGTCGTGTTCATCAATGTATCAGTCCTGACAACTAAATAATTCAATCGCATTGACTTGTTCGAATTCGAGTGTAACATCACCATAGTTTGGGTATGATGAATGCATATCTACTAGCCACCGAATGAATGGAGAAGAGACCTGGCTTTCAAACTGTAATGTTTAGCGATATATATTTATATCAAGACATATATATTGTTATGTTTCTTATAATGGTTTTGGAGTTTTAGGGTTTAGGGTTTAGGGTTTAGGGTTTAGGGTTTAGGGTTTAGGGTTTAGGGTTTAGGGTTTAGGGTTTAGGTTTAGGGTTTAGGGTTTAGGGTTTAGGGTTTAGGGTTTAGGGTTTAGGGTTTAGGGTTTAGGGTTTAGGGTTTAGGGTTTAGGGTTTAGGGTTTTTTAGGGTTTAGGGTTTAGGGTTTAGGGTTTAGGGTTTAGGGTTTAGGGTTTTTTAGGGTTTAGGGTTTAGGGTTTAGGGTTTAGGGTTTAGGGTTTAGGGTTTAGGGTTTAGGGTTTAGGGTTTAGGGTTTAGGGTTTAGGGTTTAGGGTTTAGGGTTTAGGGTTTAGGGTTTAGGGTTTAGGGTTTAGGGTTTAGGGTTTAGGGTTTTAGGGTTTAGGGTTTAGGGTTTAGGGTTTAGGGTTTAGGGTTTAGGGTTTAGGGTTTAGGGTTTAGGGTTTAGGGTTTAGGGTTTAGGGTTTAGGGTTTTTTAGGGTTTAGGGTTTAGGGTTTAGGGTTTAGGGTTTAGGGTTTAGGGTTTAGGGTTTAGGGTTTAGGGTTTAGGGTTTAGGGTTTTTAGGGTTCAGGGTTTAGGGTTCAGGGTTCAGGGTTACCCGTGCCCTAAAACCCTAAACCCTAAACCCTAAACCCTAAACCCTCTCCAGCACGGGCATGAAAAGCCTCATCGTCCATACACAAGTTTTAGCACGGATCTTAAAAGGTGTCGAACATTTTACAGCCACAAGCTAAAGCTTGACTTCCACACTACTTAAATCCAAGTCGTGTTCATCAATGTATCAGTCCTGACAACTAAATAATTCAATCGCATTGACTTGTTCGAATTCGAGTGTAACATCACCATAGTTTGGGTATGATGAATGCATATCTACTAGCCACCGAATGAATGGAGAAGAGACCGGGCTTTCAAACTGTAATGTTTAGCGATATATATTTATATCAAGACATATATATTGTTATGTTTCTTATAATGGTTTTGGAGTTTTAGGGTTTAGGGTTTAGAGTTTTAGGGTTTAGGGTTTAGGGTTTAGGGTTTAGGGTTTAGGGTTTAGGGTTTAGGGTTTAGGGTTTAGGGTTTAGGGTTTAGGGTTTAGGGTTTAGGGTTTAGGGTTTAGGGTTTAGGGTTTAGGGTTTAGGGTTTAGGGTTTTTTAGGGTTTAGGGTTTAGGGTTTAGGGTTTAGGGTTTAGGGTTTAGGGTTTTTTAGGGTTTAGGGTTTAGGGTTTAGGGTTTAGGGTTTAGGGTTTAGGGTTTAGGGTTTAGGGTTTAGGGTTTAGGGTTTAGGGTTTAGGGTTTAGGGTTTAGGGTTTAGGGTTTAGGGTTTAGGGTTTAGGGTTTAGGGTTTAGGGTTTAGGGTTTAGGGTTTAGGGTTTAGGGTTTAGGGTTTAGGGTTTAGGGTTTAGGGTTTAGGGTTTAGGGTTTAGGGTTTAGGGTTTAGGGTTTAGGGTTTAGGGTTTAGGGTTTAGGGTTTAGGGTTTAGGGTTTAGGGTTTAGGGTTTAGGGTTTAGGGTTTAGGGTTTAGGGTTTAGGGTTTAGGGTTTAGGGTTTAGGGTTTAGGGTTTAGGGTTTAGGGTTTAGGGTTTAGGGTTTAGGGTTTAGGGTTTAGGGTTTAGGGTTTAGGGTTTAGGGTTTAGGGTTTAGGGTTTAGGGTTTAGGGTTTAGGGTTTAGGGTTTAGGGTTTAGGGTTTAGGGTTTAGGGTTTAGGGTTTAGGGTTTAGGGTTTAGGGTTTAGGGTTTAGGGTTTAGGGTTTAGGGTTTAGGGTTTAGGGTTTAGGGTTTAGGGTTTAGGGTTTAGGGTTTAGGGTTTAGGGTTTAGGGTTTAGGGTTTAGGGTTTAGGGTTTAGGGTTTAGGGTTTAGGGTTTAGGGTTTAGGGTTTAGGGTTTAGGGTTTAGGGTTTAGGGTTTAGGGTTTAGGGTTTAGGGTTTAGGGTTTAGGGTTTAGGGTTTAGGGTTTAGGGTTTAGGGTTTAGGGTTTAGGGTTTAGGGTTTAGGGTTTAGGGTTTAGGGTTTAGGGTTTAGGGTTTAGGGTTTAGGGTTTAGGGTTTAGGGTTTAGGGTTTAGGGTTTAGGGTTTAGGGTTTAGGGTTTAGGGTTTAGGGTTTAGGGTTTAGGGTTTAGGGTTTAGGGTTTAGGGTTTAGGGTTTAGGGTTTAGGGTTTAGGGTTTAGGGTTTAGGGTTTAGGGTTTAGGGTTTAGGGTTTAGGGTTTAGGGTTTAGGGTTTAGGGTTTAGGGTTTAGGGTTTAGGGTTTAGGGTTTAGGGTTTAGGGTTTAGGGTTTAGGGTTTAGGGTTTAGGGTTTAGGGTTTAGGGTTTAGGGTTTAGGGTTTAGGGTTTAGGGTTTAGGGTTTAGGGTTTAGGGTTTAGGGTTTAGGGTTTAGGGTTTAGGGTTTAGGGTTTAGGGTTTAGGGTTTAGGGTTTAGGGTTTAGGGTTTAGGGTTTAGGGTTTAGGGTTTAGGGTTTAGGGTTTAGGGTTTAGGGTTTAGGGTTTAGGGTTTAGGGTTTAGGGTTTAGGGTTTAGGGTTTAGGGTTTAGGGTTTAGGGTTTAGGGTTTAGGGTTTAGGGTTTAGGGTTTAGGGTTTAGGGTTTAGGGTTTAGGGTTTAGGGTTTAGGGTTTAGGGTTTAGGGTTTAGGGTTTAGGGTTTAGGGTTTAGGGTTTAGGGTTTAGGGTTTAGGGTTTAGGGTTTAGGGTTTAGGGTTTAGGGTTTAGGGTTTAGGGTTTAGGGTTTAGGGTTTAGGGTTTAGGGTTTAGGGTTTAGGGTTTAGGGTTTAGGGTTTAGGGTTTAGGGTTTAGGGTTTAGGGTTTAGGGTTTAGGGTTTAGGGTTTAGGGTTTAGGGTTTAGGGTTTAGGGTTTAGGGTTTAGGGTTTAGGGTTTAGGGTTTAGGGTTTAGGGTTTAGGGTTTAGGGTTTAGGGTTTAGGGTTTAGGGTTTAGGGTTTAGGGTTTAGGGTTTAGGGTTTAGGGTTTAGGGTTTAGGGTTTAGGGTTTAGGGTTTAGGGTTTAGGGTTTAGGGTTTAGGGTTTAGGGTTTAGGGTTTAGGGTTTAGGGTTTAGGGTTTAGGGTTTAGGGTTTAGGGTTTAGGGTTTAGGGTTTAGGGTTTAGGGTTTAGGGTTTAGGGTTTAGGGTTTAGGGTTTAGGGTTTAGGGTTTAGGGTTTAGGGTTTAGGGTT
This sequence comes from Musa acuminata AAA Group, assembly GCF_036884655.1. Classification (NCBI taxonomy): domain Eukaryota; kingdom Viridiplantae; phylum Streptophyta; class Magnoliopsida; order Zingiberales; family Musaceae; genus Musa; species Musa acuminata. The sequence goes on from NC_088338.1 coordinate 39,764,066, forward strand.
TAGGGTTTAGGGTTTAGGGTTTAGGGTTTAGGGTTTAGGGTTTAGGGTTTAGGGTTTAGGGTTTAGGGTTTAGGGTTTAGGGTTTAGGGTTTAGGGTTTAGGGTTTAGGGTTTAGGGTTTAGGGTTTAGGGTTTAGGGTTTAGGGTTTAGGGTTTAGGGTTTAGGGTTTAGGGTTTAGGGTTTAGGGTTTAGGGTTTAGGGTTTAGGGTTTAGGGTTTAGGGTTTAGGGTTTAGGGTTTAGGGTTTAGGGTTTAGGGTTTAGGGTTTAGGGTTTAGGGTTTAGGGTTTAGGGTTTAGGGTTTAGGGTTTAGGGTTTAGGGTTTAGGGTTTAGGGTTTAGGGTTTAGGGTTTAGGGTTTAGGGTTTAGGGTTTAGGGTTTAGGGTTTAGGGTTTAGGGTTTAGGGTTTAGGGTTTAGGGTTTAGGGTTTAGGGTTTAGGGTTTAGGGTTTAGGGTTTAGGGTTTAGGGTTTAGGGTTTAGGGTTTAGGGTTTAGGGTTTAGGGTTTAGGGTTTAGGGTTTAGGGTTTAGGGTTTAGGGTTTAGGGTTTAGGGTTTAGGGTTTAGGGTTTAGGGTTTAGGGTTTAGGGTTTAGGGTTTAGGGTTTAGGGTTTAGGGTTTAGGGTTTAGGGTTTAGGGTTTAGGGTTTAGGGTTTAGGGTTTAGGGTTTAGGGTTTAGGGTTTAGGGTTTAGGGTTTAGGGTTTAGGGTTTAGGGTTTAGGGTTTAGGGTTTAGGGTTTAGGGTTTAGGGTTTAGGGTTTAGGGTTTAGGGTTTAGGGTTTAGGGTTTAGGGTTTAGGGTTTAGGGTTTAGGGTTTAGGGTTTAGGGTTTAGGGTTTAGGGTTTAGGGTTTAGGGTTTAGGGTTTAGGGTTTAGGGTTTAGGGTTTTAGGGTTTAGGGTTTAGGGTTTAGGGTTTAGGGTTTAGGGTTTAGGGTTTAGGGTTTAGGGTTTAGGGTTTAGGGTTTAGGGTTTAGGGTTTAGGGTTTTTTAGGGTTTAGGGTTTAGGGTTTAGGGTTTAGGGTTTAGGGTTTAGGGTTTAGGGTTTAGGGTTTAGGGTTTAGGGTTTAGGGTTTTTAGGGTTCAGGGTTTAGGGTTCAGGGTTCAGGGTTACCCGTGCCCTAAAACCCTAAACCCTAAACCCTAAACCCTAAACCCTCTCCAGCACGGGCATGAAAAGCCTCATCGTCCATACACAAGTTTTAGCACGGATCTTAAAAGGTGTCGAACATTTTACAGCCACAAGCTAAAGCTTGACTTCCACACTACTTAAATCCAAGTCGTGTTCATCAATGTATCAGTCCTGACAACTAAATAATTCAATCGCATTGACTTGTTCGAATTCGAGTGTAACATCACCATAGTTTGGGTATGATGAATGCATATCTACTAGCCACCGAATGAATGGAGAAGAGACCGGGCTTTCAAACTGTAATGTTTAGCGATATATATTTATATCAAGACATATATATTGTTATGTTTCTTATAATGGTTTTGGAGTTTTAGGGTTTAGGGTTTAGAGTTTTAGGGTTTAGGGTTTAGGGTTTAGGGTTTAGGGTTTAGGGTTTAGGGTTTAGGGTTTAGGGTTTAGGGTTTAGGGTTTAGGGTTTAGGGTTTAGGGTTTAGGGTTTAGGGTTTAGGGTTTAGGGTTTAGGGTTTAGGGTTTAGGGTTTAGGGTTTAGGGTTTAGGGTTTAGGGTTTAGGGTTTAGGGTTTAGGGTTTAGGGTTTAGGGTTTAGGGTTTAGGGTTTAGGGTTTAGGGTTTAGGGTTTAGGGTTTAGGGTTTAGGGTTTAGGGTTTAGGGTTTAGGGTTTAGGGTTTAGGGTTTAGGGTTTAGGGTTTAGGGTTTAGGGTTTAGGGTTTAGGGTTTAGGGTTTAGGGTTTAGGGTTTAGGGTTTAGGGTTTAGGGTTTAGGGTTTAGGGTTTAGGGTTTAGGGTTTAGGGTTTAGGGTTTAGGGTTTAGGGTTTAGGGTTTAGGGTTTAGGGTTTAGGGTTTAGGGTTTAGGGTTTAGGGTTTAGGGTTTAGGGTTTAGGGTTTAGGGTTTAGGGTTTAGGGTTTAGGGTTTAGGGTTTAGGGTTTAGGGTTTAGGGTTTAGGGTTTAGGGTTTAGGGTTTAGGGTTTAGGGTTTAGGGTTTAGGGTTTAGGGTTTAGGGTTTAGGGTTTAGGGTTTAGGGTTTAGGGTTTAGGGTTTAGGGTTTAGGGTTTAGGGTTTAGGGTTTAGGGTTTAGGGTTTAGGGTTTAGGGTTTAGGGTTTAGGGTTTAGGGTTTAGGGTTTAGGGTTTAGGGTTTAGGGTTTAGGGTTTAGGGTTTAGGGTTTAGGGTTTAGGGTTTAGGGTTTAGGGTTTAGGGTTTAGGGTTTAGGGTTTAGGGTTTAGGGTTTAGGGTTTAGGGTTTAGGGTTTAGGGTTTAGGGTTTAGGGTTTAGGGTTTAGGGTTTAGGGTTTAGGGTTTAGGGTTTAGGGTTTAGGGTTTAGGGTTTAGGGTTTAGGGTTTAGGGTTTAGGGTTTAGGGTTTAGGGTTTAGGGTTTAGGGTTTAGGGTTTAGGGTTTAGGGTTTAGGGTTTAGGGTTTAGGGTTTAGGGTTTAGGGTTTAGGGTTTAGGGTTTAGGGTTTAGGGTTTAGGGTTTAGGGTTTAGGGTTTAGGGTTTAGGGTTTAGGGTTTAGGGTTTAGGGTTTAGGGTTTAGGGTTTAGGGTTTAGGGTTTAGGGTTTAGGGTTTAGGGTTTAGGGTTTAGGGTTTAGGGTTTAGGGTTTAGGGTTTAGGGTTTAGGGTTTAGGGTTTAGGGTTTAGGGTTTAGGGTTTAGGGTTTAGGGTTTAGGGTTTAGGGTTTAGGGTTTAGGGTTTAGGGTTTAGGGTTTAGGGTTTAGGGTTTAGGGTTTAGGGTTTAGGGTTTAGGGTTTAGGGTTTAGGGTTTAGGGTTTAGGGTTTAGGGTTTAGGGTTTAGGGTTTAGGGTTTAGGGTTTAGGGTTTAGGGTTTAGGGTTTAGGGTTTAGGGTTTAGGGTTTAGGGTTTAGGGTTTAGGGTTTAGGGTTTAGGGTTTAGGGTTTAGGGTTTAGGGTTTAGGGTTTAGGGTTTAGGGTTTAGGGTTTAGGGTTTAGGGTTTAGGGTTTAGGGTTTAGGGTTTAGGGTTTAGGGTTTAGGGTTTAGGGTTTAGGGTTTAGGGTTTAGGGTTTAGGGTTTAGGGTTTAGGGTTTAGGGTTTAGGGTTTAGGGTTTAGGGTTTAGGGTTTAGGGTTTAGGGTTTAGGGTTTAGGGTTTAGGGTTTAGGGTTTAGGGTTTAGGGTTTAGGGTTTAGGGTTTAGGGTTTAGGGTTTAGGGTTTAGGGTTTAGGGTTTAGGGTTTAGGGTTTAGGGTTTAGGGTTTAGGGTTTAGGGTTTAGGGTTTAGGGTTTAGGGTTTAGGGTTTAGGGTTTAGGGTTTAGGGTTTAGGGTTTAGGGTTTAGGGT
>NC_088338.1:39777500-39781028 GCF_036884655.1 Musa acuminata AAA Group
GGGTTTAGGGTTTAGGGTTTAGGGTTTAGGGTTTAGGGTTTAGGGTTTAGGGTTTAGGGTTTAGGGTTTAGGGTTTAGGGTTTAGGGTTTAGGGTTTAGGGTTTAGGGTTTAGGGTTTAGGGTTTAGGGTTTAGGGTTTAGGGTTTAGGGTTTAGGGTTTAGGGTTTAGGGTTTAGGGTTTAGGGTTTAGGGTTTAGGGTTTAGGGTTTAGGGTTTAGGGTTTAGGGTTTAGGGTTTAGGGTTTAGGGTTTAGGGTTTAGGGTTTAGGGTTTAGGGTTTAGGGTTTAGGGTTTAGGGTTTAGGGTTTAGGGTTTAGGGTTTAGGGTTTAGGGTTTAGGGTTTAGGGTTTAGGGTTTAGGGTTTAGGGTTTAGGGTTTAGGGTTTAGGGTTTAGGGTTTAGGGTTTAGGGTTTAGGGTTTAGGGTTTAGGGTTTAGGGTTTAGGGTTTAGGGTTTAGGGTTTAGGGTTTAGGGTTTAGGGTTTAGGGTTTAGGGTTTAGGGTTTAGGGTTTAGGGTTTAGGGTTTAGGGTTTAGGGTTTAGGGTTTAGGGTTTAGGGTTTAGGGTTTAGGGTTTAGGGTTTAGGGTTTAGGGTTTAGGGTTTAGGGTTTAGGGTTTAGGGTTTAGGGTTTAGGGTTTAGGGTTTAGGGTTTAGGGTTTAGGGTTTAGGGTTTAGGGTTTAGGGTTTAGGGTTTAGGGTTTAGGGTTTAGGGTTTAGGGTTTAGGGTTTAGGGTTTAGGGTTTAGGGTTTAGGGTTTAGGGTTTAGGGTTTAGGGTTTAGGGTTTAGGGTTTAGGGTTTAGGGTTTAGGGTTTAGGGTTTAGGGTTTAGGGTTTAGGGTTTAGGGTTTAGGGTTTAGGGTTTAGGGTTTAGGGTTTAGGGTTTAGGGTTTAGGGTTTAGGGTTTAGGGTTTAGGGTTTAGGGTTTAGGGTTTAGGGTTTAGGGTTTAGGGTTTAGGGTTTAGGGTTTAGGGTTTAGGGTTTAGGGTTTAGGGTTTAGGGTTTAGGGTTTAGGGTTTAGGGTTTAGGGTTTAGGGTTTAGGGTTTAGGGTTTAGGGTTTAGGGTTTAGGGTTTAGGGTTTAGGGTTTAGGGTTTAGGGTTTAGGGTTTAGGGTTTAGGGTTTAGGGTTTAGGGTTTAGGGTTTAGGGTTTAGGGTTTAGGGTTTAGGGTTTAGGGTTTAGGGTTTAGGGTTTAGGGTTTAGGGTTTAGGGTTTAGGGTTTAGGGTTTAGGGTTTAGGGTTTAGGGTTTAGGGTTTAGGGTTTAGGGTTTAGGGTTTAGGGTTTAGGGTTTAGGGTTTAGGGTTTAGGGTTTAGGGTTTAGGGTTTAGGGTTTAGGGTTTAGGGTTTAGGGTTTAGGGTTTAGGGTTTAGGGTTTAGGGTTTAGGGTTTAGGGTTTAGGGTTTAGGGTTTAGGGTTTAGGGTTTAGGGTTTAGGGTTTAGGGTTTAGGGTTTAGGGTTTAGGGTTTAGGGTTTAGGGTTTAGGGTTTAGGGTTTAGGGTTTAGGGTTTAGGGTTTAGGGTTTAGGGTTTAGGGTTTAGGGTTTAGGGTTTAGGGTTTAGGGTTTAGGGTTTAGGGTTTAGGGTTTAGGGTTTAGGGTTTAGGGTTTAGGGTTTAGGGTTTAGGGTTTAGGGTTTAGGGTTTAGGGTTTAGGGTTTAGGGTTTAGGGTTTAGGGTTTAGGGTTTAGGGTTTAGGGTTTAGGGTTTAGGGTTTAGGGTTTAGGGTTTAGGGTTTAGGGTTTAGGGTTTAGGGTTTAGGGTTTAGGGTTTAGGGTTTAGGGTTTAGGGTTTAGGGTTTAGGGTTTAGGGTTTAGGGTTTAGGGTTTAGGGTTTAGGGTTTAGGGTTTAGGGTTTAGGGTTTAGGGTTTAGGGTTTAGGGTTTAGGGTTTAGGGTTTAGGGTTTAGGGTTTAGGGTTTAGGGTTTAGGGTTTAGGGTTTAGGGTTTAGGGTTTAGGGTTTAGGGTTTAGGGTTTAGGGTTTAGGGTTTAGGGTTTAGGGTTTAGGGTTTAGGGTTTAGGGTTTAGGGTTTAGGGTTTAGGGTTTAGGGTTTAGGGTTTAGGGTTTAGGGTTTAGGGTTTAGGGTTTAGGGTTTAGGGTTTAGGGTTTAGGGTTTAGGGTTTAGGGTTTAGGGTTTAGGGTTTAGGGTTTAGGGTTTAGGGTTTAGGGTTTAGGGTTTAGGGTTTAGGGTTTAGGGTTTAGGGTTTAGGGTTTAGGGTTTAGGGTTTAGGGTTTAGGGTTTAGGGTTTAGGGTTTAGGGTTTAGGGTTTAGGGTTTAGGGTTTAGGGTTTAGGGTTTAGGGTTTAGGGTTTAGGGTTTAGGGTTTAGGGTTTAGGGTTTAGGGTTTAGGGTTTAGGGTTTAGGGTTTAGGGTTTAGGGTTTAGGGTTTAGGGTTTAGGGTTTAGGGTTTAGGGTTTAGGGTTTAGGGTTTAGGGTTTAGGGTTTAGGGTTTAGGGTTTAGGGTTTAGGGTTTAGGGTTTAGGGTTTAGGGTTTAGGGTTTAGGGTTTAGGGTTTAGGGTTTAGGGTTTAGGGTTTAGGGTTTAGGGTTTAGGGTTTAGGGTTTAGGGTTTAGGGTTTAGGGTTTAGGGTTTAGGGTTTAGGGTTTAGGGTTTAGGGTTTAGGGTTTAGGGTTTAGGGTTTAGGGTTTAGGGTTTAGGGTTTAGGGTTTAGGGTTTAGGGTTTAGGGTTTAGGGTTTAGGGTTTAGGGTTTAGGGTTTAGGGTTTAGGGTTTAGGGTTTAGGGTTTAGGGTTTAGGGTTTAGGGTTTAGGGTTTAGGGTTTAGGGTTTAGGGTTTAGGGTTTAGGGTTTAGGGTTTAGGGTTTAGGGTTTAGGGTTTAGGGTTTAGGGTTTAGGGTTTAGGGTTTAGGGTTTAGGGTTTAGGGTTTAGGGTTTAGGGTTTAGGGTTTAGGGTTTAGGGTTTAGGGTTTAGGGTTTAGGGTTTAGGGTTTAGGGTTTAGGGTTTAGGGTTTAGGGTTTAGGGTTTAGGGTTTAGGGTTTAGGGTTTAGGGTTTAGGGTTTAGGGTTTAGGGTTTAGGGTTTAGGGTTTAGGGTTTAGGGTTTAGGGTTTAGGGTTTAGGGTTTAGGGTTTAGGGTTTAGGGTTTAGGGTTTAGGGTTTAGGGTTTAGGGTTTAGGGTTTAGGGTTTAGGGTTTAGGGTTTAGGGTTTAGGGTTTAGGGTTTAGGGTTTAGGGTTTAGGGTTTAGGGTTTAGGGTTTAGGGTTTAGGGTTTAGGGTTTAGGGTTTAGGGTTTAGGGTTTAGGGTTTAGGGTTTAGGGTTTAGGGTTTAGGGTTTAGGGTTTAGGGTTTAGGGTTTAGGGTTTAGGGTTTAGGGTTTAGGGTTTAGGGTTTAGGGTTTAGGGTTTAGGGTTTAGGGTTTAGGGTTTAGGGTTTAGGGTTTAGGGTTTAGGGTTTAGGGTTTAGGGTTTAGGGTTTAGGGTTTAGGGTTTAGGGTTTTTTAGGGTTTAGGGTTTAGGGTTTAGGGTTTAGGGTTTAGGGTTTAGGGTTTAGGGTTTAGGGTTTAGGGTTTAGGGTTTAGGGT